>NW_007252931.1:711373-733041 GCF_000164805.1 Carlito syrichta
ACTCCAGTCTGGGCGACAGAGTGAGAGTCCAACTCAAAAAAAAAAAAAAAGAACTACCAGGCAAGAAGATCAGTATCACTGATGCCTGCAAGTCTCAGTTAATCCAGGAAAAAGCAGAAAAGAGCATGTAACCATGACAATTGTTATTTTCTCGAGAATGTAAACTCTAAGCATGGCAAAAAGTTAGCATGAAACTTTTATAGGAAGACGGTTCTACAGACTTAAAGTCTATTCAAATCTGCACAACATCAAAATGAGTGCCAATGAAATGAACACCATCTTGTCTACTAAGAAGTTCCCTGTGACACTTGTTGAAATAATCAAGGAGGGAGATTAACCTGTCTTAACAGATTTTCAAGGAAGACAAAACTAACTGGTCTATTCTGGGAAAAGAGGCCCTGATACTCTACTTATCATACAAGAAAAGTATGCCTGGTTTAAGATCACAAGAGCTGACTTACTTCTATCCAATATACATGCATCTGGGGACCACTAAGAAACTTTGAATGGTATACAACTGAAAAAACAAAATCTTAAAAAAGAAAAATGTTTTAGCACTTAAACTTCTGTATGTGAAACTATAAGAACAACCTAAAATGTTTCTACTATGGTAATGGCTCTATTTCTCACAAATATTATTCTTGCACTCATTATTCTTGCACTGCCTGGTCAGGCCTGATGGCTCACATCTTTAATCCCAGTGCTTTGGAAGGTCAAGGCAGGAGGGCTGCTTAAGTCCACAAGTTCAAGACCAGTCTGGGAAACATAGTAAGACCCCCATCTCTACAAAAGTGTTTTTAAAAATTAGCCAGGTATGGTGACACATGCCTGTAGTCCCAGCTACTTGGGAGACTGAGGTGGGAGGATCGCTTGAGTCTCAGAGTTCAAGGTTGCAATGCACTGCATTCCAGCCTGGGCGATAGTGACCCTGACTCTAACAAGACAAAAAATTTAAAAATAAAATAAAGGCTGGGCTCGGTAGCTCAGCCTGTAATCCCAGCACTTTGGGAGGCCGAGGTGAGTGGATTGCCTGAGCCTGGGGCTCAAGACCTGCCCGGGCAACTTGGTGGGACCTCATCTCTACAAAAAAATCAAAAATTTGCCGGGCGTGGTTGCGCACTCCTGTAGTTCCAGTTACTTGGAAGGCGGAGGCGGAAGGATCGCCGGAGTCCAGAAGGTCAAGGCTGCGGTAGCCGAGAGCGTGCCACTACACTCCAGTCTGAGTGACAGAGTGAGACTCCAACTCAAAAAATAAATAAATAAAAATAAATAAAAATTCTTACACTGAAGGGTATCTGCATAGTGAATATTTGCATATCTAGCCCTGAATTGTACCCATTTTTAAAATAAACAATTTTAAAATTAAAAAAAATTCTTACACGGCCTTATAATCAGGATTACAGAGCTCCATGCCTCTGAATGCTAATTCAAGCTTCCTATAGGTGCACCTAAGTATCTTTTTACAGTGGGACACACAAGGTAGATTGAGGGCATCAGATGACTCAGAACTAGTCAAATGAGCAATCAGTATTAAAACAAGAATTGACAATGCCAATCTTCCTCTCAAACAAGAGTTTGAAGAAACTAAAAGTTTAAGCACAAAATTTCCTGAGTTCATGAAACTTCAAAAGCTATGAAAAAAATACAGAAAGTAAAACCTGACAAATGCTAAGAAGAGCTACAGAAAAATTAAAAGCCAGGTGTGGTGGCTCAAGCCTATAATCCAGCACTTTGGGAGGCCAAGGGGAGAAAGTTGCTTGAGCCCAGGAGGTGGAGATCGCAAAAATAGCAAGCTACCATCTCTACAAACAAAACAAAACAAAACAAAATTTAAAAATCAAAGTTAGCTGGGCATGGTGGCATGTGCCTACAGTCCCAACTACTAGGGAAACTGAGGTGGAAGGATAGCCTAAGCCGAGGAGGTTGAGACTGCAGTGAGCTGTGATCCATGCCACTGCACTCCAGCCTGGGTGACAGTAGACCCTGACTCAAAAAAAAGCGGGCACAGTGGCTCATAACTGTAATCCCAGCACTTTGAGAGGTGGAAGCAAGAGGATTGCCTGAGCTCAGGAGTTCAAGATCAGCCTGAACAACATACAACATGGCAAGACCTCATCTCTACAATAAATCAAAAAATCAGCCAGGCGTGGTGCCGCATACCTGTGGTTCCAGCGACCCGGAAGCCTGAGGCGGAAGGATCGCCTGAGCCCAGCAGCTGCTGTGAGCGTGCCACTGCACTCCAGCCTGGGAGACAGACTGAGACTCTGACTCAAAAAAAAAAAAAAAAAAAGAGAAAGAGAGAGAAACTAAAAGTTAGGCTTGCTGTCTGCTTTTTGCTTTGTTTTTAGACAGGAATTTTTAGCTGTTGTACTAAATTGCATGCAGTGTTACTACCTCAATTAATTCCCAACAGACAAAAAATTTAGATACTTTTCTTTTAGAAGTTGCCCTACAATGTGTAACTTGAGAGGAGTAATCCAATCCCTCTGTTCTCAGTAACCACAAGGAGAGAAAGTGACCCAACAGATACTGCTATAACGGAATAGCAGCCACTAACTACTGAGCCCTAGTCCCTGTTCTAAACACACCTTCTTTCCTCTTATTATAAACTGGCTGCCTGAAAGACCTTAGCTTTCTCTTCCTGAACATAAGTGAAGGTCAAAAAAACCAACTAAACATAAAGAAGCACAAAGTGTCAGCATCTAGTCAGGACTTCCCTCCCTAAAAAATGTAAGAATTTCATCTGCAGTTAGTTCATCTTTAAGATTTTTTTCTTCCTTATACTGAAAAGTCCCACAGATTTCCCCAATATATACATGTCTGCTTATCAGTACAATTTGAAGGTTAAAACTAGTTCTCTGCAGATAAGAATACATATTTCTTATTTCTAGATCTAGCCTGGAATATATGTGTACTGACACTGTATGTTCCAACGTCACATAGTAGCACCTGCATTTTGTACCACTGTCACCTTTTAGATAAATATCTCAAAACACTAAAGTCATTACTTTTTAAATTGAGTATTCAACTCATATCAGTCATTCAATCAAAAAGTATTCAATAAGCAACTGCTATGTATCACCAGATAGATCCTAGATAATCAAGATGACTTTTTAGCTAGTATATTACCAATAACGAAGCTTAAGGTAATCTAATAATTAAAACCTCCCAAACCCAACTTAAATCACTAAATTGCTTCCCTCAGGTCAACAACACTACTATTAACATTACTTAGGCACTTCTCTGGGATCTAAGAATCATGCAACTTAAAAACCAAAGTTGGCCAGGCATGGTAGCTCAAGCCCGTAATCCCAGTACTTTGGGAGGCCAAGGTGAGAAGACTGCCTGAGCCTACGGATTCACGACCAGCCTGGGCAACTTGGTGAGACCTCATCTCTACAATAAATAAAAAAATTAGCTGGGCGTGGTAGTGCACACCTGTAGTTCCGGCTACTTGGAAGACTGAGGTAGAAGGATCACCTGAGTCCAGTGTGTCAACACTGGGATGGCCGTAAGCATGCCACTGCACTGGTCAACGGAGTGAGACTCCAATTAAAAAAAAAAAAAAATCAAAGTCAGTGTGCTTAGAGTCTTAAGGGTCACAAAGTCGTTAAGAAATCTACTTTTTAGCTACTCTTATTATGAGGTAGTTTGAACATTTTCCTATATTATAGTCATTACAAGTACAACACAATGATTAATGCCTTGTGTAGCACCTGGTAAAGGAGCTACAAACTAGATAACATTACTTATTGACAAGAATGGTACTTTATTAGCTCAAAGAAGGTGATATAATAAGGAGACAGAGAGACAGAAGCCTACTACTACATAGCTTCTTCAGATAGAGCATCTGAGGTAAGCAGTCCTTAGACTGGTCTCTATCTGGATTTGGGAGCTACTCCAATCTCCCTAAAATATTTAAGAACCACCTTAGTCTCATCACTATCAAAAGCATATGATTTGTGTCCACCTTTTTTTTTTGTCACTTCCCATCCCAGGAACGGATATATCAACAATTTAAAGAAAAACGACTAGATTCAGTCTCATAAGGTAATATTCCTGACCTTGATTTAATGAGGAAGGATGTGGGTAGTGGGGTACAGAGATGGAATGACAACTTTACATTCCATGACACAGTTTTCTGTGATATGATACCCAGTTCACCCCTCAATGTAGCATAGTTGCTCCATCAGTCTTGGCTTCACAGTGTCTCTCAAGAGGATAATCAGGTGAGCTAGAAGCTTCTGCTATTTTGAAAACTGAAGGAAACCAAAGCATAAGCTGACAAGGTCCTTATGTTTGTTGGCTTGTGTTCAAGGAACCAAGCCTATATTTCCTTTGTCTTCCCTGACCTTTGGTTGCTATTCCATGGATAGCAGAGCGGTGCCATGCCTAGACAGGAGGCTGTCTGTCTTAAGGGACTGCCTTGCTTTTAACTTAGCATAAACGTTAAGATAAGCATAGTTAGACATTAACATATATCTTGCTTGTTTGGTTTTGCCCTCCCTTGTGTGATTTTTGCCCTATATAAGAGGCATGTGATGAAAATAAATTTGCTCTCTCTTGCTCCTTTCTACCTGGGAGAAAGTCCTCCCAATCCCGCTGTTTCTCTGTCTCTTTCTTTCTCATTCCCTCCCCCCACCTCAGGCCCTGCTCAGCGGAGGCTGGAACTCCGCAGAAGATAATAATTTGGAGTTACTCTAAGTATTTATTCTACCATCTGATGTCCAAAAAATATACAATGCCATTTTACCCAATCTTATAGAAACTTGAAATCCTGAGGCTTCAGGCCATATAACAAAATCCCTTATTTTAAAACTGAAGTTTAGTACTCACAACTTTTATTAAAATTATTTTCACGATAAACAGGAAAACACTTAATAAAGAGGAATTCTTAAACCAATATTCACTTGGAATGGAGACCCTCTCTTGAAGCCTAACGGATAATAATGCCACTAAATATATTTTCATTTTAAATTATCTTTATGATTTCTCCTTACCTTCTTTCTAAATGAAACTTTTGTCCTTTTATATGGGAGGATCCAAACCAAAGACACACAACGCTAAAATGGATTCATCAGGATTAGCAATAAGGAGGAATGCTATTCCACTAAATTAAATGAATTCAGCCTACTGATGGCTTAACCTACATAGCCTTAGACATACTCCAATCAGTCTCAGAAGTTATCACCAAAAGTCTTGCTCCTAATTTAGATATTAAAATGAGCTAGGCCCATAAATCCTTCTGAGCAGGAGGACTGACCATGAAAACAATAAGCAAAAGCCTAAGGGCAGCTTCAGGACTGAATCTTGGGTAAGTTACTATTGCCTGCACACACTTCCAAATGTATCAAGAAGTGCTATATCTCAGAGACTTGAAAAGAGAGAAAAATAAGAGAAAAGTTATTAAACTTACAACGTAGCTGCCCTAAACACAATTATGGCTCTGCTATGTGGTGAATACATCAAGAGATGAAATGGTTCTAAGGCAGTCCTTCCCACTGAATGGGTGAAGAAACCTAGTAATAGCTTACTAAAAGCTGATGTAAACTCAAAACCTAGTCTTTGGTGTTCAGTGAGGATAGCACTCATGAATGATGGTTCTTGACATCCAACTATCACAACAAGAGTTAGTAACCTCTTGAGATGTAAATGCAATGAAGATAAAGAAAAACTTCATTGATGACAAATTGGGTCTGGCTATCCTCGGCAAAACACCCAGGTTTCACGTAACATTTGTCCAGTTCAAGAAACAATGCATACCTACACTGTATACTGGGTACTATAGTGAGGTAATCTCAAGTTTACATAAACTATTTTTTTAAAAACTTTTCAGTGTTGTCTGAGATATATACAAGTATATGTAAATCACATTTCTGACCTACCAGTGTTTGAGTTGGTTTTTCAGCCGCAGGGACAAATTTGTACTAAAATAGCCACTTATTGATCTGGTCATTTTTACAACCAACATTTTCAAAATGACTGTTTGGGGTTAAGAATATAGAAATGGCCACAAAACAAGATATAATTCACTAGCTCATATACAAACCAGAACCATGACCCTGACTTTATTGCACTTTTTCCTAAAAAGGCATAACAATTATTCACTACAGTACATCATGGTGACTGCAGTTAATAACAGTATATTGTATATTTTAAAATTGCTAAGACGTAGATTTAAGTGTCCTCACCATTAAAAAAAAGTATGTGAGGTAGCATGTTAAATCATTTGATTTACCCATTTCACAATGTATACATATATCAAACATCAAGTTATACAGTATAAAAATATAATAGGCAACAATTTTTAGTTGTCAATTTAAAAAAAGAAAAACACCTTGGAAGGATCACCTAAGCCTAGCAGGTCGAGGCTGCAGTGGCCGTGAGCGTGCCACTGCACTCCAGCCTGGGCAACAGCATGAGACTCCAACTCAAAAAATAAAAAGAATAAAAAATAAAATGAAAAAACAAACACTGATTTACTAAATCTTTTTCCTCAACCTTTTCCTAACTCAGCCTTTGGAATTCTCAATCTGAAATCAAATGTCCTTCCAAAGTCAATTTAAAACCCACTGATTGTACCAATGCTACAATATACCCCTCCCTCTGAATTCTAAAGCAAATATTATCCATCCACATTCACTTTACATTGTTACTTTTTCCATGTCTGCCTTGTCTTTCCAAACAAACGATGAGGTCCTTAAGGATAGGAACCATATATCTGTCCCTATCACCTCCAGGACACCAAGCAAAGAACCTTGTATGTATATATGAAGCATTTGTATATTCATATTTTAGGACTCAAATTACAAATCAGATATGACAGATAGTAAATTGGGCCAAAAAGATCAATAACGTCTCCAGGCATTTAACTAAGGCTGAGAAAAACACCTAATAAAGCCTTTCAAATTATAACTTTGAAGTGAGGACTTGAAGTGATAAGAAGAAAAGATATAATAAACTATGGAATCTTAGACTAAGTCTTCTCGTTCTTAAAGACAAAATAGTGAACAGAAACTTAAAGATCAGAAAAGCTAAGTCTGCAAAGTTCAACAAAGCATCACATTCAACAACATGTCACTGGTCACACACACACTGGCTAAATTCCAAACACCCTCTCTATGGTAAGAGAGTTCTGGAGGCTCTGATGTCTGCTGGAAAAAAACAGAGCACCTGCTCTTCCTAGCACTGAAACACAGCAAAAAGTACATTAACACACAGCAAAATCAGCAAGCAAAACTAAGTAGTATTTAGATGAAACTATGACTATGAAGTTGGGGGTGGGGCAAATAGAAAGGAAAGGAAATGCCATAAAAGCCTTCAAAAACAAAACTGTTGGGTGAAAAGACTTCAGACTGCCCTTTGGGCACTTATTCACTGGACTCCATTTGTGCTTCTAAAAAATAAGATATACAGACACACTTTTAAAAGTTTTCTCTTAGACTGTATCTATGACACTATAAATATAGAGGTAAACTGTTATCTAGTTACCCTGCCTTAAGACTGAACCTGGACACTTCTAAAGAAAAGAACCACAAAAACTAATTCCACAAAGACAGTTAGCCAAGTACAGGATTAACATTCACTTGAGGTTGGGGGTGGGGGTACTCCTGGCAGTAGCAACAACCCAGCCCGGAATAGCTTCTGGGTTTAGGTGCTAGGATCGGTTATTATGTTGCAGAAGTGTTTTCTTCACAACCATAGCATTATCTCTCTAGGGGCTAACAAACAGGCTGGCAGAAAGTGGTGAAAACCAATTCTATGTCAGATGAAGCACTCCCCAACATTCTGTCCTGGATCTTTTTCTTAAGAGAGAAACTGGGGGGGGGGGGGTTTAGGTAAGTGGTACAAACGACACTGGCAGCATAACCAAAATAAACGAAGTTGAAACAGTATGTCCTGCCTTCTTCCTAAAGCCATTTCCTTCAATAATAGTGATGGGGGTGCAGGCGGTCTGCAAGTCGTTAGTACACTGCTGTTTTCACTTTCACATGAAACCTGGAAGCCAACGAAAAGCACAATCCCCCTCTCTGTCCCACAGTTACCTTCCAACCCTCTCTTTCCGTGCTTTCTTCCTTCCCTAGAGACAACCGAATAGGGACAATCCTCAGCAACCCGCTATTCTGCTTCACTGAGAATGGGGGAGGAGGAGGGTCTGGTGAAAAGTAGAAAAGGAAATAGAGGAAGGTGAGAAACAACAGCAGAAAGAGTACGGGGGGAGGTCACCGTGGAAAGGAGACTAGGTACAGAAGAGAGCAAGAAAAACTGAAGAGGTGTCACAGGGGAACTTGCTAAACACGACAAAAAGATGGGGGGGCAGGTAAGGAGGGGAGAGGAAACAAGGGGGCAAGTGGAGCACAAGGGAGGAAATAAGAGCTGGCCAGGAGTTACGAAGCCAGGCCGTGACGTCCGGGGTCTGGCGCCAGGCACTGGAGACAGTGGGCAGCAGGCAATCCGATGACCCACGTCAGGGGAATCAAGGGTGTGCGGAGAGCTTAAAACCCAGTTCCGGGATGTCGTGACCAGGAATCCACGCGGTGCGGGAGCGCAGAGAACATGGGGCTCTTACCGGTAGTTTGGGGCTGACCTCGCCCTTGCAAAAGTGGCAGAAAAACCGGTGCGCGGCTACAGCGGCGCCCGCGTCCGCCCCGGCCGCCGAAGCCTCCGCCATTTTTGTCCTCTGCCGCGGCTGTCCGAGAGGGCGGCCGGCCGGTCCCTCGCCAGGCCGCTAGCTCCCCAGCAGCGGTCGCCGCCGCCGCCGCCGCCGCCGCCGCCGCCGCCTCGGTGCAGCCAGCCGCTTTAGAGCCCGCGTAGGTCACGTGGGACGGCCGGGCCCGAGAGGCGGCGGCGCGGACCGCGACTTCACGGCCCGCCTCCCAGCACCAAGGAGGCGCAGGAAGGAGAGTCAGCCCGCCGCGGCCCGCCCGCCGGTTCCCTAAACAGCCCCTCGCCGGTCCTCCAACCTTCCAGCGAGAAGAAAGGAAGAGCGTCCCCGGAAGCCAGCGAAACTCTAGGGTAGAGCGGCGTGCGCGTTATCCTTTCCGCGTCCGGCTTGGGGGCCGTCCCCTGCTGGAGTGCGGCGGGCTGCCCCTTGGCTCGGGTGCCCGGCTGGTTCGCAGACGCTGTTTGGGGGAACTCGGCAGCCCTGGGTGTGGAGCCTCTGGATTGCACTGACGCTGAGGTTAGTGGAGAATGCCTTCTGAACGAGGCAGCCCCGACTCAGAAATGAGAGACCAAGTCCGGAACGGGCCCCCGTGTGAGCGAGGGTAGAGCCAAGCGCCTTGGAAAGCCTTTTCGGCGATTGGCAAAGGGTCTGGGGAGGCTTCTCCAAAGACACGTGGATAGATGAAATAGATCTCTCTGGCGATACTGCAGCTGGGGGTGGGAGGGCCAAGACTTGACTTCTAAGGAATTGGGAGTAATGAATCTACAATGTTTGGTAACAGCTTGTGATAAGGAAATGATCATGTCCTACGTCCGTTTCTGTTTGTGTCTACTTTGCCAAGGAGTGGAAATTTCAGAATTAAACACATAATACTGCAAGCAACATAACTTCGTGTTCTATTTGAAGCACCCTGTTGAGAAGCTGCCCTTTACCTCCTAAATTCTTTTTCTAACTTGTCATGTTCTTTGTGGATTGGGAAAGACACTGCCTATTTACTCTCACTAGGCTGTGAACAATAACCTTAATTCTTCCAAGCAAAGAAGTGCAGAATCTGAGGCCTGTGATAGATTGCAAAACCGCCTACTCCCATTCTTTAAAGAAAACTATAATCACACACATAATTCCATGAAGATAAATTTGATGTCTTCCAGCCTTTTTTTCTATGCATACATGTTTTACTTTTTTTTTTCTTTTACAATAATTGTATTTTGGTTTACATTTTTCTTTACAGTTTGCTTCTATCACTGAATATGTTATTAATAATTTTGTATGCTAATGAATTCTTTGCTAAATCATTTTAAATGTTGGCATAGTCTATTATCCCAGCACTTTGGGAGGCCAAGGAGGAAGGATCACTTGAACCCAGGAGTTTGAGACCAGCCTGGGCAAGATAGATCTAGCTCTACTATAAAAACTAATAACAAATGTTTAAAATAATAATAAAAATAAACATTGGGATAACATACCCTTGTATGGGTATGCAGTCTTTTTTTTTTCTTTTTTTTAAAGCCAGGATCTCACTCTGTCAACCAGGATGGAGTACAGTGGCACAGTCTTGGCTCACCATAGCCCCAACCTCCTGATTCTTCCTCCTCAGCCTCCCAAGTAGCTAGAACTACAGGTGCATACCACCACACCTGGCTAATTTTTTAAATTATGTTTTTGAAAGAGGAAGTCTCATTGTGTTTCCTAAACTGGTCTAAAACTCTAAGTTTCAAGCATTCCTCTCACCTCAGCCTCCCAAAGTGCTGGGATTTGCCATCATTTTATTGATAAACATTATGTTGTTTCTAGTATATTGGTATTAAAAAGAAAACTAATGACATCTTGTATTATCTCATTGGAACAGGGTATCCAAGATGAAATCGTTGGGTCAAAGATATGAAAGATTTTTAAGACTTTTGATATGTATTCTCAAATTGCCTTCCAGGAAGAATACACGAATTTAACCTCAGCAGTTCTCCCAACATGAAAGATTTTCCATTATACAATTTGGGGATTTTTTTCCTCCCTAGCTCTCAGACTCCCTAGTACAATGACGCAAGCAGAAATTAAGCTATGTTCTTTGCTGCTGCAAGAGCATTTTGGAGAGATTGTAGAAAAAATTGGAGTCCACCTAATCAGAACTGGCAGCCAGCCACTAAGAGTAATTGCCCATGACACAGGAACATCACTGGATCAGGTATGTTTAAATGACATGAATTGCCCTTTTTAATTTCTTTCATCTACCTTTGAATATTATTACTTTCCACCCCAGAAAATGGAAAACAGAGAAAGCCTATCCTAGGATCAGAACAATGTTATTTGAGGGGGAAGAGGATGAAACTTTGGTTCAAGATTTGGCTTCTCCAAGTGTTCCTAGTTCACATGGCTTCTCAGGCAGATCTTTGCTCTTCCCATGCCATACCTCATTTATTCACGAGTGTACTAATCTCAGTATTACCTTTAAGGAATAAGAATGATAGAAAGCAAATTGTGCTTTGAAAGATAAGAATCTCTGGGCATGGTAACTCACACCTGTATAATCCCAACACTTTGAGAGGTGAAGGCGAGAGGATTACCTGTGTCCGTGGTTCGAGACCAGCTTGGGCAACATGGTAAGACCTCATCTCTACAATAAATAAAAAAATTAGCTGGGCTTGGTGGCGCATGCCTGTAGTTCCAGCTACTTGGAAGGCTGAAGTGAAAGGATTACCTGAGCCCAGCAGGTCGAGGCTGCCATGGCCGAGAGCATGCCACTACACTCCAGCCTTGGTGAAACAGCGAGACTCCCAACTCAAAAAAAAAAGAAAAATAAGGATCGGAGGACATATGTGCATCATAGCAAGTAATCTTCTGATTTCTCCTTCTCTTATTAGCTATGCCCACAGAGAGTGGAAATAACCAGAGATTCTCATCTAGTTATCCTGATGCTTGGACAAAAAATTGCCAGCATTAATGAGCTATGTCGTCAGATCTTTTCTCTTTTCTTTTGTGTTCTACCAAGGTGAAAAAAGCCCTTTGTGTCCTCATCCAGCATAACCTGGTGATTTACCAAGTGCACAAACGTGGAGTGGTGGAGTATGAAGCCCAGTGCAGCCAGGTATTGCGAATGCTTAGGTATCCCCGGTACATCTACACAACCAAAACACTCTACAGTGACACTGGAGAGCTGATTGTTGAGGAGCTGCTGTTAAATGGGAAACTGACAATGTCAGCTGTTGTGAAGAAAGTGGCAGACCGGCTCACAGAGACCATGGAAGGTCAGTACTGTGTCCACAGCTTTTAACAAAAGCGTGGACTGGCTGGGCACCGGAGTGGACTCTCAACTATCTTAGGCCATCTTTCCTGCCTCTTTCCTCCTGTTGTACAGATGGCAAGACCATAGACTATGCTGAAGTATCAAACACGTTTGTGCGACTGGCAGATACACACTTTGTGCAGCGCTGCCCCTTGGTACCTAACACTGAGAATTCGGACCCTGGGCCACCGCCACCTGCCCCCACACTTGTTGTTAATGAAAAGGATATGTACCTGGTTCCAAAGCTGAGCTTGATAGGTGAGGAATTTTGACCCCACTGTGACTTGCCTTAACTGTGAATTCTTCTTGATTGATTGTTAGATGTATTAATCAGTTGAACATTTACCAAATATTTGCTATGTGCCAGACCTTGTGGTGTATGATAATGGAAAAATCATGGTCTCTGCCCTTATGGAGCTCAAATCTAGTATAGGAGACATACCTTAATCAAATAAGGTATGTCTTATCACATAGATATATAATTAACAAACTTTGATAAGTACTGTGAAAGAAAAGTATGAGATGTTATGAAAATATATAACGGGACTGGTTTTATCTGGAGGTTTAGTGCACAGGTTTCTTTGAGAAGGTGGCATTTAAGCTAAGATTTGAGGCATGGTGAGTGAAGGAAAGCAAGGCATGGGATGTGGTTAAAGAGACAGGCAAGGATTTGATCTCCAAAGCTAAGGAGAATCAGACCTAGTTAGTGCTTGGGTGAAAGACAGGCAGGGGCTAGATCAAGCAAGACCTAATAGAGCGTCTGTTCTTTATCCTAAGGCCAAAGTTAACCACTAGCGAACTTTAAGCAGGAAAGTGGAATGATCTAATTTATATTTTTAAAGGATTTTCTGGCCGGGCTCATTGACTCAGCCTGTAATCTCAGCGCTTTGGGAGGCCAAGGCAAGTGGAGCCTGAGCCTGCAGGTTCGTGACCAGCCCGGGCAACCTGGTGAGACCTGGTCTCTAGAATTTAAAAAAAAAATTAGCAGGGCATGGTAGTCCATGCCTGTAGTTCCAGCTACTTGGAAGGCTGAGGCGGTAGGATCGCTGGAGCCCAGCAGGTGGATGCTGGGGTGGCCATGAGTGTGCCACTGCACTCCAGCCTGGGCGACAGAATGAGAAGCCAACTCAAAAAAAAAGATTTGCTTTCTTCAGAATGGGAGGATGAGACAAAGGTAAATGTAAACAGACTGGTGAAAGATATAGAAAGGTTAAGAGAGAAAGGTACCAAGAATGACATCTAGGTATGTGACTTGCACATGTGAAAGGACGATGGTATCATTTACTGTGAAAGGAGGCACTGGAGGAGAACCAGTTTGAGGGGAAAAGATTATGAATTTCTTTTTGAACGTGTTCGGTTTCAGATAACTTCATCATTTACTGGAGTTTTTTTTTTTTTTTTTCCTTTTTCTTTTTTTTTTGAGTTGGAGTCTCATCCTGTTCCCCAGGCTGGAGTACAGTGGCACGATCATGTCTACTGCTGGGCTCAGGCTCAGGTGATCCTTCTGCCTCAGCCCTCCAAGTAACTGGGACTGCTGGCACACACCCCCACCTCAGCTACTTATTTTATTTTACTGTAGAGTCAAGGTCTCCCCATGTTGCCCAGGCTGGTCTTGAACTCCTGGGCTCTGGCAGTCGTCTTGCTTTGGCCTCCCAAAGTGCTGGGATTACAGGCGAGAGCCACCATGCCTGGCCACTTAAGTTTCTTATAGCCCCTCAGCCTCCTAAGCACCTATAACCGAGAAGCAGTAGTCTTTGGGATGAAGAGACACCTGCTGTCAGGTTTGATCACTTCCTGTCAAAATATAGCTTAAGTGTTCAATTATTTTACTTGACAGGGAAAGGTAAAAGGAGGAGATCATCTGATGAAGATACTGCTGGGGAGCCCAAGGCCAAGAGACCAAAACATACCACAGATAACAAAGAGGTAATAGAACTTCTTGATTAGCGGTCCTCACCCTGACGCAGGCCAGAAAGAGCACTCAGATAAAAAGCCTCAAGGAAGCTTAAGGGTTCCTGAGCTAAGAAGTAGAAGGATTATGGATGTCATTAAATATGGGACAGGAATAGCTCAATGAAGAATGAACTCCATTGCTGTCTCCCTTCTGGGGCTTAACTTCATTGAACAGAGGCAATGACTTGTGCAAAAAGAGGTCCTAGAAGAAATTCAAGTTGTTCAATATGGCTGCAATCTATAGACCCATGGGAGTTAGTGGTAAGAAATGAGTCTAAAAAAATACACCTAGACTTGAACTCACATATTCAAATACCTTCTCAGCGTCCCTGTAAAGCTATCTCATAAGTATCTCATCATAACTGTGGCCAGAACAGAATAATTGATTTCCCCCTCCCAAATATGCTTCCTAATAAACTTCCTCATCTTAGTAAAGGACACTACCACTAGGCTAACCACCTACAACACTACCATTTGCTTAATTCAAAATCCTTGGAACCCTCCTATCTCAAAGTAAAACATATCAACCCAATTTCCAAACTTACATCAAATCCAATTATTTCTCATTTTTCCACTGCTATCTCCTTAGTCCACAACACTATCATCTCTTGGCAAAACTTGGCCAACACAACACTCTCCTTGATGGTCTTCCTACCTGTCTTTTTTTTTTTTTTTTTTTTTGAGTTGGAGTTTCACTCCATCGCCCAGGCTTGAGTGCAGTGGCATGCTCACAGCCACCACAGCCTTGACCCACTAAGCTCAGGTGATCCTTCCACTTTAGCCTTCCAAGTAGCTGAAACTACAGGCATGTGCTACCAGGCCCGGCTAATTTTTTTTTAAATTTATTGTAGAGATGAGGTCTCGCCATGTTGCTCAGGCTGGTCTCAAACTGCTGAGCTCAGGCAGTCCTCACCTCTGCCTCCCAAAGTGCTGGGATTACAGGCGTGAGCCACCACATCCGGCTCTACCTGCATTCTTAACTACTTAGCAGCCAAAATGACTTCCGAGTTGCTCAGAACAAAACAATACATTACGATTAGACTTCTTTAATAGCTTCCCATTCATTATTCTTAGAAGAACTCTAAGCTGTGAGCTAGTAAGCCTTACATGGTCTGGGTCTTTATATGATCTGCCAGAGACAGGGTTCTCCAGCCTCAACTCTTTTCACCCTCCCTCTTGCTCATTGTGTTCTGTCTATTGTCTTTCTATTCTCAAACATGTCAAACTCCTAGTCTTCAGGTTTTTGCCCTTACTATACCTTTGGTTTCAAATGCTTGTCCCCACATCTTCATGTAGTTGTCTCCTTTTGTAATAATCATTTTTATCTTAGCTTAAATGCTTTTTTTGAGTCAGAGTCTCACTCTGTTGCCCAGGCTGGAATGCAGTGGCACGCTCATGGCCACTGCAGCCTTGACCTTTTGGGTTCAGGCGATTTTTCCACTTCAGACTTCCAAGTAGCTGGAATACAGGTGTGTGCCACCATGCCCGGCTAATTTTTTGATTTCTTGTAGAGACAAGGTCTCCATGTTGCCCAGGCTGGTCTTGAACCCATGGGCTCAGGTGATCCTCTCGCCTCTGCCTCCCAAAGTGCTAGTATTACAGGCGTGACCCAACATGCCCAGCAAATGCTATTTTCTTAGAACTCAAGCACCACTGCCCACTCCTACTCCAGTTTCTGCCACATTTTCCCGTTTCATATTCTTCACAGCATTTATTTATTATTTAAATTATTTCTTATTTGTGTATGTGTTTGTCTAAGAGATTTGGACTTTCAGTGGCTTACACATATAATCCCAGCACTTTGGGAGGTGGAGGTGAGAAGATTGCCTGAGTCCAGGGGTTCAAGACCAGCCCGGGCAACTTGGCCAGACTTCGTCTCTACAATAAATCATAAAATTAGCTGGGTGTGGTAGCACATGCCTGTACTTCCAACTATTGGAAGGTTGAGGCAGAAGGATCACCTGAGCCCAGCAAGGCAAGACTGTGGTGGCCATGAGCGTGCCACTGCACTCTAGCCTGGGTGACAGAGTGAGACTGACTCAAAAGAAGAAAAAAAGATTTGGACTTTATCCTGAAGTCAAGGGGGAACCATCAATGGATTGTTAAGCAGGGGAATGAAGTGACTGGATTTGTACTTTAGAAAAATCACTGTAGCACAGCAGTTCATAACTTGTATTACTTCAGGGATGAATTTCAGAGAATCCACTTGTACTTGTGCTTATGTACACTTTTCAGTGGGGCACTTCACAGCTCTTATCAGATTCTTCAAGGGAATTGTGACCCTTGATGGTTTTTAAAAGTACTACTCTGAGAAGTGGGGAGAGTGATGCAAAAGCAACAAGATAGGAAGCAGAAAACCCCAGTTACTTTTTTTATAGTGTCGGTTAGGATTTTTTTTTTTAATGGAAAACATTTAGGAGGCTATTTTAGTCATTCAGTTGAGCCATGATTAGAGTCCGAAGTAAAGTTATGACAGGAGAAAAAAAAGTAGACAGCTGATAAATATAAAGAATAGCTTGAACATGGTAATAGGATGGTAGAGCAAGAGACTAGGGATGATACCCAAGTTTGTAGCTTAAGAAATAGGGTTGGAGCCGGGCTTGGTGGCTCAGCCTGTAATCCTGCGCTTTGGGAGGCTGAGGCAAGTGGTTTGCCTGAGCCCGTGGGTTCGAGACCCGCCTGGGCAAATTGGCAAGACCTTATCTCTACAATAAATCAAAAGATCAGCCAGGTGTGGTAGCGCATGCCTATAATTCCGGCTACTCAGAAGGCTGAAGCGGAAGGATCGTCAGAGCCCAGCAAGTTGAGGGTGCGGTGGCCGGGAGCGGCTACTACACTCCAGTCTGGGCGACAGAGTGAAACGCCAACTCAAAAAGAAAAAAGAAATAGGGTTGGTTATAGCGCAGTTACCTGAAAACTTATAAAACAGAACAGTTTGGGGGCACAGGTAGAATTGGAATTGTCAAATAGGCAGTTGGGTCTGTGTATCTGGAGCATAAAAGAGAGTTCTGGGATTAAGTAACAGATTTGGAAATGCATTAATAGTTGTAACCTGGAGAGTAGATCAACTTATTCAAGTAGAGCATGCGGAATAAAAAGAAAAGAGGGCTGTGGACAGAACCGTGAGAAACACCAATACTGAAAGGTGGGATCTTTGGAGACTAAGGAAATGTGACTTGCCAGGTGTGGTGGCTCACACCTGTAATCCCAGCATTTTGGGAGGCCGTGGCAAGAGGATTACCTGAGCCCAGGGGTGCGAGACCAGCCTGGGCAACTTGGTGAGACCTCATCTCTACAAAAAAAAAAATATATATTTATATATCTATTAGCCAGGTGTGCGCCTATAGGCACATGTGGTTCCAGATACTTGGAAGGCTGAGCTAAAAGGATTGCCTGAGCCCAGCAGTTGTGGCTGCAGTAGCTGTGAGTATCTAGCCTGGGTGATAGAGTGAGACTCTGACTCCAAAAAGAAAAAGAAAAAAGGAAGTGTCTCCAGGAAGGTTTGAAATAGCACCAGGAAAAATGATATCATTAAATCCAAGGAGCCACATAAAGTTTTAAGGAGGAGAATAATGTCCAACCATGTCACCTGCTTTTAAAAGGTCAAATAAGATCAGAAATGCAAAGTATGATTTTTTTTTAGTCAGAGTCTCTTACTTAAGCTGGAGTATAGCAGCATAATCACGGCTCACTGCAGCCTCCAACTCCTCAGCTCAAGCAGTCCTCCTGCCTCAGCCTCCTAAGTAGCTGGGACTACAGGCGCACACCACCACACCTGGCTAATTTTTATTTTTTGTAGAGATGAGGCCTCACTATGTTACTTGAGCCATCTTGAACTCCTGAACTCAAGCGACCTTCCCACTTCTGCCCCCCAAAGTGCTGGGATTACAGGAATGAGTCACTATGCCTAGCCTGAACTGGAAAGTATTCTTTGAATTTAGCAACATGGAGGTCCCCAAAGAAGATAGTACAGTTTTACCAAAATGCCAGCAATAGGTGATACTTCAGTACAATGATGGAAATGGGTTGAATGAATCTAAATAGGGATACAGAAGGGTGATCAACTCTTTGAGAAGCTCAGCTTGACAGAAAGAGGAGGGGAGGCATAGGATTGAAGAATTCTTCTAGTAGAAAAGACATAGACAAGGTAAAGGCTATGAAAAGAAGGCAGTAGATAAGGAAGGGGGCTAAAGATTTTGAAGAACAGGTAAATAAAATTGAACTAGATACATGAGAATGAATGAGAGGTAAAATCTTGAATACAAATATGGCCATTAACCTTAGGTAAAAGGAAAAACATTTTTCAGCTGTGATAAAAGTGAGTGAAAATACAAATTAAAATGAAAGAAACGGGTGTGGTGGTGTGTGCTTGTACTCCCAACTACTCAGGAGGCTAAGAAGGGAGGATTGCTTGAACCCAGGAGTTGAGACTGCAGTGAGCTGTAATTGTGCCACTGCCCTCCAGTCCAGACCCTGACTCAGAAAGAAAGAGAGAGAGAGAGAGAGAAATGAAATGAGGTGGGGACATGTACATGCACAAAGTTGAATGAGTTTCATGGCTTCTGTTTTCTCTGAAAGCAGTGGCAAGGTCATCTGCTGAGATTGGGAGGGGAAGAGGCAAGTTGGAGGCTTGCGAGTAATGAAGAAGAGTTAAAACAAGGAGAGAAGGATTGAAGATGAGCTTAGAGAACCTGTTTGAAGTTGGGATTTGTCAAGACACTAATCCACATGATTGGATGATTTTTCTCTAACCAATGTCGTTGATACTGTACAAGAAAAGAAATGGTGAACAGTCAAATCCAAGCTCCTCACCAGAAAAGTCCACACTGTATCCAGATGTTTCTCTCTAAGCCTTTTCTCTTCCTCAGCCTGTTCCAGATGATGGGATTTACTGGCAGGTCAACCTTGACAGATTCCACCAACACTTCCGTGACCAAGCCATAGTGAGTGCAGTTGCCAACAGAATGGACCAGGTAATATCTAAGTGGGTTTGTCAGTGGTCATCAAGAACATTCGCTTATTTGCCACATGTGGCCATTGGCACATAGCCAGAGCCAGGGACAGCACAGTGATTTCTGAATTCCAGTTTACTTTTCAAACCCAGACAAGCAGCGAGATTGTGCGGACCATGCTCCGGATGAGTGAGATTACCACTCCCTCTAGTGCTCCCTTCACCCAGCCATTGTCTTCCAATGAGGTGAGTTTCATGTTCTTGTGCTAGCTTTCTGATAGACTCTTGGGTATTATAACGATTACTATACAGAGAGCCTGGAGTTAGGTTGAGGTGTGAGCCTTGAAAGGAAAGGGCATTTGTTGTTTGACATGGGGCGAAGGTTATCTTCAAGCGGTGAGCACTAAAATGTTTTGAAACTGAAAACCATTCACTTAGTCAAAGTATCTATCTATCAAGTACAACCTATTCCTAATTAAGAATCCACTATTTGGGGCTAGGCATGGTTGTTCACGTCTGTAATCCCAGCACTTAGAGACAGAGGCAGGAGAATTGCTTGAGCCCAAGAGTTCGAGACCAGCCTGGGCAACATAGCAAGACCTTGTCTCCACAAAAAATAAAAAATAGCTGGGCATGGCAGCATGTGCCTGTAGTCCCAGCTACTTGGGAGGCTGAGGCAGAAGGATCATAGAAGGTACTTATATAAACCTAGATTATACAGCCTACTATACACCTAGGCTATGTGGTATAGCCTGTTGGTCCTAGGCTACAAACCTGAATACTTTAAGCAATTCTAACACAGTGGTTTTTGTGTATCTAAACATATCTAAACACAGAAAAGCTACAGTAAAAATATAGTATGAATGATATACTTAGGCCTCAAGCCTGTAATTTCAGCACTTTGGGAGGCCAAGGCAAGAGGATTGCCTGAGTTCAGGGGTTCAAGATCAGCCTGGGCAATGAAATCTCTATAATAAATCAAAAAATTAACCAGGCGTGGTGGCACACGCCTATAGTTCCAACTACTTGGAAGGCTGAGGCAGTTAGATCGCCTGAGTCCAGTAGGTCGAGGCTGCAGTATCTGTGAGTAGTATGCCACTGTACTCCAGCCTGGACAACAGAGTGAGACTCTAACTCGGGAGAAAAAAAAATACACTTGTATAGGACAGTTACCATGAATGGAGGTTGCAGAACTGGAGGTTGCCCTTGGTGAGTCAGTGAGTAGATGGTGAGTGAATGTGAAGGCCTAGGTCTTTACTGTACACTACTGTAGACTTTATAAACGCTGTATACTTAGGCTACACTAAATTTATTTTTAAATATTTTTATTTTGTCAATAAAAAACCTTATTTTGCTGTAGCCTTTTTGCTTCATAAGCTTTAATTTTTTTAGCTTATAACTCTTGAAATACTTAGCTTAAAACACAAACACATTGTACAGCTGTACAAAAACATTTTCTTTATAGCCCTATTCATAAAAAAATTTCTACTTTTAATTTTTCTTTTTTAAATTTTTTTACTGTTAAACTTTGTTAAAAACTAAGACACAAACACATTAGCCTCAGTCTGCACAGGGTCAGGATCATCAATATCACTGTCTTCCACCTCCATATCTTGTCTTCAGGGAGGTCTTTTGGGAGCAATAACACACATGGAGCTGTCATCTCCCATGGTAACAGTGCATTCTGGAATACCTCATGAAGGATCTGCCCGAGGCTACTTTACAGTTAATTTTTTTATAAGTAGAGGGAGTACGGTCTAAAATAATGATAAATAGCATAGTAAATATATAAACCAGTAACATTATTCTCAAGTATTATGTATTATATATAATTTCATGTGCTATACTTTTATATGACTGGCAGTAGTAGGTCTGTTTACACCAACATCACAACAGACATGAGTAATACGTTGCACTGTGACATTACAACAGCTACATTACAAAGCAGTAGAAATTTTTCAGCTCTATTCTAACCTTATGGGACCACCATGGTGCCTGCAGTCGATTGTTGACTGAAACAGTATGTGGTGCATAAGTTAAATATCACTACTATGTTTTTATTTTGTTTATTTTTTAAAATTTTAGTTTATATAACAAAATTTAAATATTTTTCTTCTGATGTCAAAAGTAATTACATGACTTATATTTAGTCAGCATAGAAGTAGATTTTTTTTTTTTTTTTTTTTTTTTTTGGAATCTTGCTCTGTCACCTAGGCTGGAATGCAGTGGCATGCCCATAGCCCGCAGCCTCAACTTGCTGGGCTCAGGTGATCCTTCCACCTCAGCCTACAAAGTAGCTAGAACTACAGATGCATGCCACTACGCCTGGCTAGTTTTTGAGATTTTTATTGTAGAGACAAGGTCTCACCACGTTGCCCAGGCTGCTCTTGAACCCCCAGGCTCAGGCAGTCCTCTCACCTCGGCCTCCCAAAGTGCTGGGATTACAGGCTGAGCGACCACACCCGGCCATAGATAATTTTTTTAAAGTTACAGTTCCCCAGACTTTCAAGAGTGGTGGAAATGTTCTCTATCTTGTTGTGACTAGTAGTTAGCTAGGTATATATAATTGTCAACACTCATCACACTGAACCCTTAAGATCTTTTCTTCTTTCTTCTTGTCTATAACATACTTCAATTTTTTTTAAAAAGTGTATACATATACTTACATAATTCCAGCCTCAGATATCTTTGTTAATAATTTTTATCCGGTCTTCTGCTCAAATCTAAGCAGTTGTCCAAGTCTCTCTCTCTCTCTCTCTCTCTCTCTCTCTCTCTCTCTCTCTCTCTCTCTCTCTCCCTCCCTCCCTCCCTCTCTCTCC
>NW_007252931.1:733061-756322 GCF_000164805.1 Carlito syrichta
TTCTTTCTCTCATTCTCACAATCGCCGATGCCGTCTCCACCTTTGGGGTACCCTGAACCCAGCAGGAGCTGGACTCCCACAAGTGGCGCCCAATGTGGGGCCTCAAGTTCTTGATTCAGTCTCTCTAGGGTGAGATAAGAAGCAAGTTCCAGGAACCACACCTATCCCATCCCCTTCTGAATTGCCTGAAGGCCAGACATTCTCTAGCATCACAGAAGCTTACCTGAACATATGCTTACTTAGAAATTCCGGTGGGTAATCTCAAAACAGCCTCACTGCTGGACCCTCTTGCTTGAGAGGAGTCAGGAGAAGGTTGACTGCAGCTTCTGCAAGGTGACTCATAGAACACCAAGTCAAGACATGCCATCAGAACACACCCTGTGCTGTACACCCATGCTTCCCCATACCAGGTTTCCCTTTTTGAAACTTTGTACTCCATCTACAAATCTAAATGGTATCTTTAAGGCATGAGATTGCTCATTTCCTCACATGACAGTTTTTGCAATAAAATGACCTTCCTGTCACTAAAAAATAAAAAAATAAAAATAATAATTTTTATCCATTGTCTGACATATATATGGGTATATGCATTTTTTAACCCCCAAATGGGACTAATCGCAACATACTGTTCTATAACTTTTTTTTTCATCTGACAGAATATGTAAAATTTCTTTTCATGTCAGTATATATAGATCTCATTCTTTATAATGGCCATATCATTCCACTGTCTCATTCTTTAATTATTTCTTTTTCTTTTTTTTTTTTTTGAGTCAGAGTTTCACATTGTTGCCCAGGATGGAGTGCAGTGGCATGCTCGCGGCCACCCCAGTGTTCACCTGCTGGGCTCAGGCGATCCTTCTACCTCAGCCTTCCAAGTAGCCAGAACTATAGACAGTGCTTCCATGCATTGCCCAGGCTGGTCACGAACCCCTGGGCTCAGGCAGTCCTCTCACCTTAGCCTCCCAAAGTGCTGGGATTACAGGCTTGAGCCACTGCACCCAGCCCACTGTCTTCATTCTTTATAGAGGCTGCATCATATTCCATTTAATGACCATGCTGTATTTTATTTTAATCAGTTCCTTAGTATTGGACATTTGGATATTTCTAGTTTCATACTCTTACAATGTTGCTTTGGATATTTTTGGACATTTTTATACTTGTGATATCTAACATTAAAATATCTTTATTTCAGTAATATCAACAATTCTAAGTTCCCAAACCCATTTTCAGTGTCTTTTTGCTCCATAGATTTTCAGATCCCTACCTATTGGCTATAACATTTCTAAGCAAGTTCTTGATCAGTATCTCACTCTGCTCGCAGATGATCCAGTAAGTTTATTTTTACTTTTTTTTTTCTTTAATCTGTTCTGTTTACAATTTATTTCTGCCGATACTTAGTATTACTCTTTTGTACCCTTATTCTCAACCTAGCTAGCACAGACAGTTTCTCCATCATCATCTGACAGGAGAGCTACCTGGTGCACTCTTGGTCAGATTTGGTCCATTGGAAACAGAATCACTGGATTTTCCTCTCAGTTAACACTCTCTCTTTTTCATAATAGCTAGAGTTTGTTGGAAAGTCTGGCGACAGTGGTGGAGGAATGTATGTCATCAGTATCCTTACCAGTTATTTCCTTAGAGTTAGGCAGCCTAAGCTGTGAAGCAGAATGGTGCCTTATGAAAGAAAGATTTGGTAATGTTTAGTGTACTAAATAAGTTAGAAAATAGAAATAATTTTTTATGAATTTTCAATGAACTGCATTGATGATAAGAAAGTAAAAAAGACTTTTAATTAACCAAATTTTGGTTAAGCAAAATCCTTACTTAAACACGTGTTCATTAAGGTTTTAAAACATTTATGTACTATAATTAAAACCATAAATCATAATGTGAAAAACAAAGTAGCATTTAAATTTTAATTATAAATTAGAGATTTAGGAATAAAACTGAGATCACAATGACAGGCCAAAATGTGATGGAGTGACCTTAATTCTCTGCATAAAGACCTCCATAAGGCATTAGCATCCCTAGCCACAGCCACTCTGGAGTCCGTCATACAGGAGAGGTAAGAGGGTGACTCTAACTGGGATTGGCGTCAGACACTTCCTATCCAAACCCCAATTTTTTTTTTTGTTTTGTTTTGTTTTTTTGTGAGTTGGAGTCTTACTCTGTCACCCAGGCTGGAGTGCAGTGGCACATTCACAGCCACTGCAGCCTCCACCTGCTGGGCTCAGGCGATCCTTCTGCCTCAGCCTTCCAAGTAGCTGGAACTACAGGCACGCGCCGCCACGCCCAGCTAATTTTTTGATTTATTGTAGAGATGAGGTCTCACCAAGTTGCCCAGGCTAGTCTCAAACCTGTGGGCTCAGGCAATCTTCTCACCTTGGACCCCCCAGAATGCTGGGATTATAGGTGTGAGCCACTGTGCCCGGCCTTCAAACCCCATTTGGACAAGTAATTTGATAATTATGTAAGCAACAGCCACACCTTGGTACACTTGCCCGTTTTTCCACTGGACTACTTACTGTGGATCCCATGTACTGCTTTACCCTAAAATAACCTACTGCTTAATTCCTGATGATGCAGATTAACAAGCCTCCCTAAACCCTTTGCTTACAAATGCAGGAACCATGGCACTCATATGAGTCAGCAGTTGGTGACTGCCTTATGATTAACAGTGGTACCATCAACCTAGGGAGCTGTGCAGGAATTTTCCGATTACTGTTCCTCCCTGGTCCTGGCTCCACCCATGGAATAGGACAACTACTATCTGTAACTAGGAGCTAAAGCTAATCCTCTATGCTGGCATACCATTTGCTGTCTTCATTCCTTTCCAGATTTGGGTCTCGCTGTGCCAGAATATTCCGTCTAGTTCTGCAAAAGAAACACCTAGAGCAGAAGCAGGTGGAAGACTTTGCAATGATTCCTGCAAAGGAGGCAAAGGACATGCTATATAAGATGCTCTCAGAAAATTTCATATCACTCCAGGTAACCAATGCTATATTAATTGCCAACCAGCAAAGCTGGCCTAGGGTGAGACAAACTGCTTAGTCAGACATGCTGAACTCCCAAGCAAACTTTATATCCAGCTCTGAAACAGAAAAAATGATCCACAAAAAAATGTAGTAAGCACTTGAAGGGTGACAAGGAACTTTAACGGGCTTAGTAAGAAAGAAGCATAGCCAAGACATCTCCTTAAGCTCACCTTGCCCTTTTTTCCCTCTCATTTCTGTCACTTCCCCGAGCCTTACTTCTATAAGAGAATAAGTCTATCAGTAACATTTGTTGAGTCCTTGCACAGCCAGGTAGTAGACCCTATGAGGAAGCAGAGTGGCTTTTGGAGACAGATCACAGCTCTGCCTTACCCAGTTACATTGAGCAAGTTTACCTATCATCATGGTGATGGAAGGTAAGAATAAGAATAATTTATAAGATAAGAAGAAGAAGATAATAAGAACTGTACTTGTTATAAAAATCAAGTACAATCTACCTGGCACAGAGTGGCTCAGTGAATGTTAGTTTCCTCCCATTTCTTCCCCACTTGGGATGCTGACAGTCAAATGAAAAAAACCAGGCAGCCCAACTCTCCATTTGACTATGACATAAACACGGGTTCTGAATGACTAGGGAGGAGGAAAGTATAAGGTAGAAAAAAGAGCTGAGTAACTCTGGATGAAATGGGTGTTAACTTTACCAATTCTGAAGAACAGTATAATCTCTCTTATTCTTCTTTCTGTGAACAAATAGGAAATTCCCAAAACACCAGACCATGCCCCATCCAGAACCTTCTATTTATATACTGTGAACATCCTGTCAGCTGCTCGAATGTTGTTACACAGGTGCTACAAGGTAACCCAGCCTGGACCTTCTTCCCATTCCCTCTGCACAGACAAGTCTCACCCATATGCCCTCTTTACTCATTTTACCTGAACTGCTGAAATACAAGAAATGTCTTCTCTTCCTAGAGCATTGCCAACTTGATAGAAAGGAGACAATTTGAAACCAAAGAGAACAAGTGAGTAGCATTTTCAGTTGAGTTATTTATGTTTTGTAGTGCCAAAGGCCTAAGGGCAGGTTTCCAGTAGAAATAAGAACCAGGCCGGGCTTGGTGGCTCAGCCTGTAATCCCAGCACTTTGGGAGGCAGAGGCGAGTGGATTGCCTGAGCCCACGGGTTTGAGACCAGCCTGGGCAACTTGGCAAGACTTCGTCTCTAAAATAAATCAAAAATTAGTTGGATGGGGTAGCGCACACCTATAGTACTTGGAAGGCTGAGATGGAAGGATCGCTGGAGCCCAGCAGGTTGACCGTGAGTGTGCCACTGCACTCCAGCCTGGGAGATGGAGTAAGACTCCAACTTAAAAAGGAAAAAAAAAAAAAGAAATAAGAATCAACAGAGATAGCAACCAGTCTATTCTCATTAAGTCATCGACTTAGATGAGCATAAATCATGCATTAGTCTCTACTTTTCTAATATACCCCAATGAAATCGTTTTTCAGATAAGTTTGTAGAAAGTGTTCTTAGAAGGTGACAGTATCCACTTTGACCAGGAACATGGTGAAAGAGGGAGTTATGCCTCAAAGATAAACAATAAGAATCTCCAAGGCTAGGGAACATGCCTCATAGTTGTGTTTGTCTGGCAGGCGTCTGCTAGAAAAATCTCAGAGGGTAGAAGCCATCATCGCATCTATGCAGGCTACCGGTGCAGAGGAGGCGCAACTGCAAGAGATAGAGGAGATGATCACAGCCCCTGAGCGTCAGCAACTAGAGACCCTGAAACGTAATGTTAACAAGTAAGCATCAAACTACAGACCTACATTTCAAAATACCTTCCAGAAAAATCCACCTCAATACTCTGCAACCCTCTTAACTTAAAATAAGCAAACCTAAACCCACTGTCTTCTTCTCCAGGTCATTTAACAGAATACAATCCACCTATTTTTCTAAACTAACAAACAGTTCTACTATATACACTCTTGTTCACCAAGTACTTTTAATTTTTTTCGAGTTGGGGTCTCACTCTGTCACCCAGGCTGGAAAGCAGTGGCATGATCTTGACTCACTGCAGCCTCCAACTCCTGGGCTCAGGCGAACCTCCTGTGTCAGCCTCCTGATTAACTAGGACTTAACAGGCACGCACCACCACACCGAGCTAATTATTTTTCTTTCTTTTTGTAGAGGCGAGGCCTCACTATGTTGCCCACCCAGGCTGATCTCAAATTCCTGGGCTCAAGTAATCCTCCTGCCTCAGCCTCCCAAAGTGCTGGGATTATAGGTGTGAGCCACCACACCTGGCACAGAGTTATTATCTTTAAAATGAGCTGGGGCAACATAGTGAAACCCATCTCTACAAAAAATTTTAAAATTAGACAACTACAAGTGATCCATACCTGTAGTCCCAGCTACTCAGGAGGCTGAGGTGGAGGGATCACTTGAGCCCAGAAGTTTCAGGCAGCAGAAAGCTATGATTACACCCCTGCGCTCCAGCATGGGTTACAGAGAGAAATCTTGTCTCTTAAAAACAAATAATTGATAATATCACTCTCCTATTTAAATGATATTTTGACTCATATCTTTAGTATAAAGACTAGACTCCTTGGTATGACATACAAGGCTTTTCACAATTTCTTCTTTTCTTTTTTTTTTTTGAGTCGGAGTCTCACTCTGTCACTCAGACTGGAGTGCAGTGGCCACTCCCGGCCACCGCAGCCTCAACCTGCTGGGCTCTGGCGAGCCTTCTGCCTCAGCCTTCCAAGTAGCTGGAATTACAGGCGCGCGCTACCACGCCTGGCTAAATTTTTGATTTATTATAGAGATGAGGTCTCACCAAGTTGCCCAGGTGGGTCTCGAACCTGCGGGCTCAGGCAATCCACTCACCTCAACAATTTCATAGCAGCCTGTCTCCAACATCATTTCCTTCTCCTCCTCACCACTCATCTTAAGGGGGACTCTGTTAAATCTGAGATTGCTTTGGAGAAGGCTACAGTCTTAACAATATTAAATCTTCCAACCCATGAAGACAAGAAGTGTTTCCATTTACTTAGGTTTCCTTTTATTTTTTTCAGCAATGTTTAGGTGTAGCAGTTAGGGTTCTCAGTGTATAAGCCTTGCACCACTTTTGTTAAATTTATTTGTAAATATTTAATTTTTTTTACACTAGTTTAGTGTTTTCTTATTTCAATTTGGAGTGTTCATTACTAGTGTTTACAAAAACAACCAATTTTTGTGTCGTGATTTTATATCTAGCAATTTGGGCAGTGGGAGACAGGGTCTCATTCTGTTGCCCAGGCTGGAGTGCTGATGTGATCGTGGCTCACTGCAGCCTCAAACTCCTGAGCTCAAGCGATTCTCTCACCTCATCCTCTCCAGTAGCTGGGACTACAGGCGTGTGCCACCACATGTGGCTAATTTTTGGTATCTTTTGTAGAGATAAATTCTTAGTATGTTGCCTGTCTGGGCTCAAACAATCCTTCTGTGTCCCAAAATGCTAGGATTACAAGTATGAGCCACCACACCTGGCCTATACCCTGCAACTTTACTAAATTTATTTATTAGTTATGGGTTTTTTTGTGTGCGTTCTTTATATAGGATTATGTCATCTGTGAATAGAGTTTTACTTCAGCCTTTTCAACTTGGATATCTTGATTTTGTTTTGTTTTTCCCTTGCCTAATTGCCCTGGCTAGAACCTCCAGTTAAAGTTTGAATAGAAGTGCAAGAGCAGCCGGGCTTGGTGGCTCAACCTGTAATCCCGTGCTTTGGGAGGCTGAGGTGAGTGGATTGCCTGAGCCTGTGGGTTCGAGACCCGCCTGGACAACTTGGTGAGACCTCATCTCTAAAATAAATTTTAAAAAATTAGCCGGGTGTGGTAGCGCGCGCCTGTAGTTCCAGCTACTTGGAAGGCTGAGGCGGAAGAATCGCTGGAGCCCAGCAGGTCGAGGCTGCGGTGGCCGGGAGCGGCCACTGCACTCCAGTCTGGGCGACAGAGTGAGACTACAACTCAGAAAAAAAAAGAAGTGCAAGAGCAGACATTCTTGTTGCTGATCTCAGGGGAAAAGCTTGCAATCTTTTGCCATTAAGTGTGATGTTAGCTGTGGATTTTTCCTAGGTAGCTTTCATCAAGTTGAAGAAGTTTCCTTTTCCTAATCACCATTTGCTTTAAGCTCCAGCCACTCTCAGCTTCTTGCTATTTTAAAACATATTACATCTTTTTATGCCTATACCTTTATATGTTCTGTTCTTTCTCCTAATTGCAAATTAGACATTACCTTCCCCCAGGACAAAGGCTCTGTATTTTGCATCCTCAGCAGTTTCCACAATGCCTGACACAGAATGATCTGTTGGTTCTCCTGCTTTCCATCCATTACTCTCGAGGGTAACCAAGCAATTCTCCGTGGCTACATCCACCCCGGCATCTAATCTTAAATATGCTAATGAATATTCAGTCTGGGCAGATGCTCTCACTCTTTCACTTAGGTTGGATGCCAGTGAGATCCAGGTAGATGAAACCATCTTCCTGCTGGAGTCTTACATTGAAAGCACCATGAAGAGACAATGAATGACCCAGAAGAAAAATCTTCCTCACAAGATTTGAGAGGATGGAAAGAGCAATAAAGGAGGTGCCTGGCCAGGCACAGTGACTCACGTCTGTAATCCCAGCACTTTGGGAGGCCAAGGCAAGAGGATTACCTGATCCCAGGGCTGCAAGACTAGCCTGGACAACTTGGCCAGACCTCATCTCTTTAAGAAATAAAAAAAATCAGCTGGGCTTGGTGGCAGGTGCCTATGGTTCTAGCTACTTGCAAGGCTGAGGTGGAAGGATCGCCTGAACCCAGCAGGTGGAGGCTGTGGTGGCTTTGAGCATGCCACTGCACTCCAGCCTGGGCGACAGAGTGAGACTCCTACTCAAAAAATAAAGGAGGTGCCTAGATACCTTCTTTGCTGTGGGATAAGTTGCAGATTCTTATACTGAAACCACCTCTCTATTCCTCCTACCCAGGATACATCTGAAAGAGTTTGACATTTTTAAAAAATTGCTGACTCTGTCTTAAATACATCAATATATCCCCTCATCAAATTTTGGCAGTAGAAGGAACCTTAAATCAACAGGATGCATTGGTTGCCATCCAGAAGTCAGCCAAGCTTCTGTTTGAACATCCCTGGAAGTAGGAAACATCTTTCTAAGCAGTTAATTTTATTTTCAAATGTCTATGCCTGTTCTTTATTTCATTGAGCTGTGATTTTTAACACACACATTGTGTAGGGAATGTGAGAAAGTACCATGGAGTGGGGAACAAAAGCTATTTTCTGGGCTGGCAGGTGGATTGGCACAAGCACTCACATTAGAATCTGTGGATAGAAGCCACATTTGCCAACTTCACGCTTCTGACACATCTGAAACTATATGTAGAACATTTAGCACAATGCCCAGCATATGGTAACTACACATTAAATTATTGCCTTTCTCCTCTCCATGGTTCCTTAAAAGTGGCAACTCTAAATCCTCTCTCGGTATCTTGAACATAATTTGTCCCAGCAACTTCAATTCATTTAAAGCAGTTAGATGTTATTTTATAATGGTTTTAGTCTCCTCTACTAATGTTTGTTCTAATTCTTTAAACATTTGAGTGTCAATTGATTGCCAGCCACCATACTTAGCACAATATACAAAGATAAATGAGATACTATCTCTGTCCTCAAGCCACTCAGCATCATTTACTGAGCACCTATTGTGTGCCATGTACTCGTCCAGGCCTTAGGATACCAAGATGAATAAATCTTAAGCATACAGCCTGGTGAGAGGAGACAAGTCCAAGGAAGTACTGGGGAGCTGTAAAAGAAGAATTAAGTACTACACACAGGGAAGCAAGGAAGGGAAAAGGGCCAGGCGGGACAGGAAAGGGAGTGTAAAGGAAGTGACTAGTTTGGAAAATGAGGGGTTTTTTATTTACAGACTTATCCACCTCACAGGGGATTAATTACCAGAATATATAAGGAACTCAAACAACTCAATAGCAAAAAACAATCATATTTAAAAATAGGCAAAAGATCTGAATAGACATTTTCCAAAAGAAGACATGCAAATGGCCAAAGGGTACATGAAAAGTGCTCAACATCACTTAGAGAAATGCAAATCAAAACCATGAGACATCATCTACACCAGTTAGAATGACTTTAATCAAAAAGGGAATAAATGTTGGGGAGGGCATGGAAAAAAAGGGGAGCCCTTGGACATTGTTGGTACAGCCACTATGGAAAACTGTATGGAAGCTCCTCAAAAAACTAAAAATAGGGCTATAAAACCCAGCAATCACTACTGAGTATATATTCAAAAGAACGGAAATCGGTCTATCCAAGCAATGTCTTCACTCCTATGTTTATTGCAGCACTATATTCACAATAGCCAAAACATGAAATCAGCCCTAGTGCCCATTAGCAGGTGAATGGATAAAGACAATGTGGTCTATATTCAACCGTAAAAAAGAATGAAGTCCTGTCATTTTCAGCAACATGGATGGAACTGGAGATCATTAAAATAGGCCAAGCACAGAAAGACAAATATTGCAATTCTCACTCGGAGCTAAAAAAGTGGATCGCATGAAAATAAAGAGTAGATTGGTGGTTACCAGAGACCAGATAGAGGGAAGAAGTGGGAAGGGGAGAATGAAAAGAGGCTGATTAGTCAGTACAAATACATAGAAGACATGAAAACCTGATGTTCAACAGGTCAGTATCCCAATTACCCTGATTTAATTATATGAATCTCAGTTGTCACAGTACCCTGAAAATTTGTTCATCTAATATGTATCAATATGCAAAAAACAGCAATTTTTTTTTAAGACAAAGCTTTTCCAGGTAATAGGGGAAAAGAGTCCCAGAAAGGAGCAGACTTTCTTGGGGGAAACTACAGATAAGATGTGACTAGAAAACGGCATGGGTCCCATCAAGAAATGGTGCTAGCCAGGCTCGGTGGCTCAGCCTGTAATCCCGCGCCTTTGAGAGGCTGAGGTGAGTGGATTGCCTGAGCCCGCGGGTTCGAGACCCGCCTGGGCAGGCGAGACCTCATCTGTACAATAAATCAAAAAATTAGCGAGCGTGGCAGCGCACGTCTGTAGTTCCAGCTACTTGGAAGGCTGAGGCGGAAGGATAGCTGGAGCCCCAGCAGGTCGAGGTTGCGGTGGCGGGGAGCGGCCACTGCACTCCAGTCTGGGCGACAGTGAGACTCCAACTCAAAAAAAAAAAAAAAAAAGAACTGAGGCTGCAGAAACAGGGAGGGACAAGGACTGGTGGGTCCTGGCCGCACTGTTCTAAGGAGTTTGTCTTATCCTGAGAGAGCAACGGCGAGCAATATCATCAGACTTGTGTTTTAGAAATATCACCTGGCCGCACTGTAGAGAATGACGCGGGGGGTTGCGGGGAGGACTGTTTGGAGACTTGCAATATTTCAGGCAGAATCTGGGGGAAGCTGTGGAGATGAAGAGCAAGGCACGAATTTTTTTTTTTTTTTTTTTTCTCCTTTCTGAGTTGGCGTCTCATTCCTTCGCCTAGGCTGAAGTGCAGTGGCACACTCGGCCACCCCAGTGTCGACCTGCTGGGCTCCAGCAATCCTTCCACCTCAGCCGCCAAGTAGCCGGAACTACAGGCGCGCTACCACGCGCAGCTAATTTTTGATTTATTGTAGAGACGAGGTCTCGTCAAGTTGACCGGGTGGGTCTCGAGCCCGTGGACTCAGGCAATCCACTCGCCTCGGCCTCCCAAAATGCTGGGATTACAGGCTGAGCCACCGCGCCCGGCCAAGACATGGATTTAAGGAGGTAGAATCTGTGGCACTTGGTTGTAATTTGGGGGAAATGAAAGGAAGGAAGGTGGTGTCCAAAATGTTTCTGCAGGCAGGTAACTAACTCGAGGTGACACCTGCTGCAACAGGCGTGCAGAGTGCTGTGAAGGGGTGCACGTCTAGCTCAGCCGAGGGCTGGTGGGAGGCGCCCTGTCAGCCCAGAAATCGTTCGGCCTAAGAGTCGTCGTCCTAAGCAGAAGACGCGAGAGGGCAGAGGACTTAGAGATGGTCTTCCCGGGTTAGTAGCGTAACACCCCGGGCCGCCCGCAGGGTGCCTGTTTCCCTGGGACGCCCGGAGAGCCGACATCCTTCCAAGGCGAAGACCGCGCCGCTGGGCCACCAGAGGGCGCCCGCCGGGCCGCGGCGGCGCCAGAGCCGCGTGATGGCCGCGGCGCGGGTGCTGCTGCTCCTGTCCGGGCGTCCGGAGCCGGCGAGCTTCGCGCGGAGTGTGTGTGGCCTCCTGGGCGCCGGGCCGGCGCTCGGGCCGTGGCCCACGCACTGCAGTTTACAGCGGGGACGGCTCGTTCTCTCGAGCAGGCCATTCCCAGGCGCCTCGGCGAGGCTTCCGCTCCAGGTCGGGAGAGGGGGACCCGCGGGGGGCGCGAAGGGCCCAAGACGGACTTGGGCCGGGTGGGAGCCGGCGGGAAAGGCCAGGGGCCGGCCCGCCGCCCCGACGCGGCCCCTCCTCCGCTGCGCGGTGCCGCTAAATTGGCGAAAGCATCGCCCCCCGTTCCTACCCCGCTTCTGAAGACTTAACCTAAGTGGCTCCCTCCCGCCAGAGACCCCCTTTCTGCCCTTTCGCGGCCCTGGACCAGCCGCCCAGGGTCCCCGGAAGCGAGCTGCCCGCGGATCGAGGTGTGGATCTGGGTGTGGCCATCATCCTGCAGTCCAGCGACCAGACCGTCTTGTTGACTCGAAGGACGCGCACCCTCACCGTCTCCCCCAACCTCTGGGTACCCCCAGGTGAGCATCCTGGGGCAAAGTCCCAAGTCCAGGAAAGAAACTTGCCCTTTCTCCCACACTGCTTGCTCTTCCGGGTCTCAGGATAGAGAAGTGGGCCCAGAAATGCAGCGTGTTCACCACCACCAGGGGCTGCAGCTCCATGTGTCTGTCCCCAGGAGGGGAGTGCCAACAGTGAGTGGGGCCCTAGTCAACACCACCACCATTCACCTATTGATCCCACTGTTGTTGCAGGTGGGCATGTGGAACTCGATGAGGAGGTAACCAGTCATCTGACCCAACCTGCACCCAACCCTGAGCCAAAAGACCTATGCCTGGGGCCACCTTGGGTGTGAGCTAAGGGAGGGGGAAACACAAGGACTTGGAGTCTTCAGGCATTGGCCACTCTTAACACGCTTGCTCTGTCTCCCCAGCTGCTGGAAGGAGGGCTTCGAGAGCTCTGGGAGGAGAGTGGACTACAGCTGCCCCAGGGCCAGTTCTCTTGGGCCCCTCTGGGGTTATGGGAGGTAAGCCAAGGGCCTGGGAGAAGTCCCTCCCTATTTAACCAGGAGACCTCAACAACTCCCCACCAGCTCCATCAATCAGCCCCTATCTGCCTTGGCCACAGGGCAAACAGTGGCTTATACGTGGCTTGAAACCCCCAAACCCACACCCCTCACCTGTGTCCCTGCTGCACCTTCTCTACCATCTGTCCTCAGCTCTAGCCAGCATTGTTTCACCTTAAAGTTTTAGACAGAGTCTGATAAGGCAGGAAGTCACCACTTTCACTGTTTTCTTCTTAGTCGGCTTACCCTCCTAGGCTGAGCTGGGGTCTCCCCAAATACCATCACATTGTTCTGTACCTACTTGTCATCTCCCAGGAAACACAGCAGCAGCTACAGGTAGGGCTGACATTGAGGGAAGGAAATGGGGCTCCTGTGATGGCGGGAGGAGGATCAGAGATAACCAAGAACATCCAACAGCCTTGCCCCTTGTCCCTGCCCCTCTCCATGCCACCTGGGCATAGGCTGTGATCAGGAAGATGCCTCCCAGAGACAGGCCAGCACTGAAGAGTCAACATGTCTGACCCCAGGCCCGGATCCAACCAAACCCAAGTGAGGTGAGCGCTCTCATGTGGCTGGGACCAGATGTAGCGGCTGCAGTGGCTGCCACAGAGGATGGGACAGAGACACCCAGACTTCTCCCCCAGGACCTACCACCCTCCATCCTGTAAGTATGAGCTTCTCCCTGAGCCTCCAACACACCAACACAGACACTTGAAGAGATTCAGCTCCTACTGCCCAGGATGGCATTTTGCATTGTGGGGAGATTAAGGGAGACTTGGTCAGTTGATAGAGAACACAAGATCAAAGACAACTGACCATTAGACTCCAAGAGTTCCTGCTCTGACAGGCTAGCATTGAAGGCTCCAGTCTCAGCTCTCCCATGGGATGAATCATTTAACCTCCTTGAAGCGGTTTTCTTTCTGTAAAATGAGGTTACCACCCACCCACCCACCTCCTGCGGTCCTTGGGAGGAAGTTCTCTGGAAACTACAAAGCACAACCCTTACAGGAGTTGTCATTACCAGTGCAGTGGAACTAAAGGATGGAAGAGCCCAACCTCTGGTCCTACCCATGTCCACACTGCTGCAGACAACCCCAGCCACAGCAGAGGACAAAGAGAGGGTCAGCACTGGAACCAAGTTTGCCCTCGGGCTCTGGCTGCAGCATCTGGGCAAGTGAAGGTGAGGAAGGACCTGAGAGTTCCACAGCATTGGACTGGAATGGTCTAGTGTTTTTAGGGGCATGGGGGAGAGGGAAGAAGAAACAACTGCTTTTGTAAATCCTCAGTGTAACAGCCCACATGTAAAGGTGAAGCTCACATGGACCCAGCAAAGGAAGAACAGAACACGGACTCTCTTCCCCAAACCAGGGATCTGCAAAGTGAAGTATATCATTCCCTCCCTAGCCCACCTGTGACACTCACAGAACATTCACAATCTTTATTATGAGAACTTTGCTACAACTTTGGGAATAAAAAGCAAAATTACAACATAAGTCCTAGGCCCTGGAAGAGCCTGAAAATAGAGGTTAAGAAGGAGGGCACAAGGGTCCTCCCACCTCCCCAGAAAGGTACAGAATGAGCCAGGTCTAACCACAGGGCCAAGGCCTCTGGAAACTTAGGCCCCAGGCTGGTTGGCATAAGAAACATTGTGAACTTAAATATATAAATAGAGACCCAGGCAATAGGCCAGGCCCTGCTTCCAAACCTCTGGGGATCATGGCTAAGGCCTTATCTCCTCCTCATCACACTGGAAGCAGGAGGCAGGAGGAGTCATCTTTGGAGTATTTTGGTTTTTCTTGTTTATGTACAAAAAACCCACAACCCAAAATAAAGTTCTCTGTCCACCTCTGAAACTGTCTTAGTTTCTCCACTGTCTGTGTGGTCAATGGGAACGGAATGGACATGAAGAGACAATGGATGTGGGGAAGAAACAGAGCCATGGGTTTGGGATGGGAAGAGAGCGCGCCTCGGGCACAAGAGAAGGGCCGCTTCCCCAAGAGGCTTAGAGAGAGTCAAGGCTAAGGATTCAGCCCTTCTCCCAGCTCACCTCCCATCCCATCGCCTGGGTTAACATTCCCAAAGGAATGTACCACTGTCCAAAGAACATTTCCAAAAATAGACCCCAATGTCCTTAAAAAGAGGTTAAATATTAACCCTTTGGGTGCCGGCCTTGTCAGGCAGAGATGAGGCCAATAGTAGGCATCCGTGAAGGTCTGTCTGGCCTTTGGCCTAGGCCCCCTATGGGGTCAGGGTAGCCAGGGGTCAGGGCTCCACAGCATACTTCCTCAGTGTTGGGGAGCAGTGAAGGGTCCATAATCCAAGGAACTCAGTCCAGGGAGATGATGTCTGACCGACAGCCAGCCAAAGAGGGGCCCGAGGGCAGAGGTCCTCCATGCCCCTCCCTCAAGGCCCCCGCAGGGGCCACAATGCTGCTGACACGGCCAGGAGGGGGCGCTGGAGTGGAGCTGCGGTGGGAGCTCCCCAATGTGGGGGCCAGTGGGCCCAGAAAGTGGGATGGAGTCCCCCGGTACTGGAAGAAGTGGCCAAGAGCATCCTGCTCATCTAGCGAAGTGATGACAGAGGGGCCGTAATGCTGAGAGGAATCAAGGGCATAATTTAAGAGCTCATCCTGACTAACCACCACCTCCCTCCCAGCCACTCGTCCCAGAAACAGCTTATGGGTAAATTACTCCCTTGGGGCTCCCTGTATTCTCTGAGAAGAGCCCCTCTCTCTTCCCCACTCTCTACCCCTTTCCCCACCTTAAGAGAGCCCCCCACCCTAGCTTCCTAGGTTTCTTGGCTTTGTGGGTGTGTGAAATGTGTGGCATGTCCAGTTGGGGCAGGATGGTGCTCTCAGCATACCCGGGTATGTGTGTGGGTGAGTAGGCAGGGGCAGAACCATGCAAAAAGCTCGGGGGACAAAACAGTAATGGGATCTAAGAAAGTCCAAGTGGGAACCGAGGAGGGAAGGAAGCTGCCCGCTTCCCCTTACTCCTCACAGAAAAGCCGATTTACACCCTAAGAAACCTAAGAGGGAGGGGTCCCATCAGTGCCCTTTAGAAAGGAAGCCTCAGAGATCTGAGATCGTCTGAAGAAGGAACCACTTACCTGACTCTCGGTCTGAAGGAAAGAAAATAAATCTAGACCTGGTAGGAAAAGAAAAGTCCAAATCAACTTCCTTTCCGACCCTTTTACCACCAAAGACAAAGAAGTTTCCCAGACTTTGGCCCCTTGCAGGAGAACCAGGAGGCTTTGAAAATGGGCAGGGGTTCTGATATGGTTCTGGGGAGGGTGTGGCAGTGCAGGGACCACCTTGTAATTGGCATCATACCTTGGATGTCAGCCCCCAGTGGGAAGGCAGGTGGGTACTCATGAAGTGGGAGACTGGACAGGAAATCCCCACCCAGTGTGCCCACAGCAGGGCTCCGTAGCACCGAGGATGGCTGGTGACCAGACGTCAGGACTCTGTGAGTAGAGAGGAGTTGCAGCAGCCGTTGACGAACCACAGATGCCCTCTATCTCCTCCACCTTTCCCTGGCTCCAGGGTTTGCCCAGGGATCAGAAAGCATTCCTGACTTCTTCCCCTGTCCCTCTGTGTGTCAGAAATAGCTTATGGGGTAAATTAACCCCTTGGGGTTCCTGTATTCTCTCAGAAGCAGGAGAGCCTCTGCTAGCATCAGCCTATATTCTCATACCCTTTGCTTCCAGGTAGGGTCGGGATGGCAGCTGAGGTGACAGAACAGTGCTTCTTGGTCGGGGGCAGATCCTCCTCATCCGATGAGCTTTCTATTGTCAAGTCAATAACTTCAATCTTCTTTTTATTCTCAGATGGATTTCCCTCTTGCACTGGACTGTACTGGAGGCCTGCGGATGGTAAGAAGACTATGTCTCAGAAAAGAGGCCATCCAAGATTTGGCTCAGCTGGGGAACAGGGGGTCACTCACCATCCAGCCCATACCCTGGCGGGGGGCAAACCTCAGATGCCTCCTTCTTGGGTTTCATTGGACACCAGGATCCATCTTCCATGAACTGGATCTCATCACAATCCGAACAGGAATTAAGAATCTCCATGAATAAACTAGAGGGGAGAGATGGGAAGTCATAGGACTGGGGAGATGGCTGGAACAGCAGCCAGAGAGTTCCATGACTCACTTTTCCTATACCTCTGTTTCCTCATCTGTAAAATGGGAATATTACCCACCCTTGTTGGGCCTCTCTGAGTTGCTGGAATCAAATAATGCAATGTATGTAAAAGGGCTTAGCAAACTCTGAGTGCTAAGTTTTAAATAAATACAATCTGAGCACATGTGGCATGTAGTACAAGGAACAAGACAAAAGGAGCAGAAACACAGAAACCATAAACCAGCTCAAAAAGGCACTGAGAGCTGGGTGCAATGGCTCACACCTGTAATCCCAGCACTTTGAGAGGCCAAGGCAAGAGTACTGCCTGAGCCCAGGATTCAAGACTAGTCTGGCGAGACCTTGTTTCTACAATAAATTTAAAAATTAGCCAGGCATGGTAATGTGCGTCTGTAGTCCCAGCTACTTGAAAGGCTGAGGCAGGAGGATCACCTGAGCCCAGCAGGTCAAGGCTGCAGCAGTAGTGATTATGCCCTCCAACCTGAGTGACAGAGTGAGCCTCCAACTCAAAAACAAAAATAAGAGGCCAAGTGTGGTAGCTCAAGTCTATAATCCCAGCACTTTGGGAGGCCAAGGTGAGAGGATTGCTTGAGCCCACAGGTTCGAGCACAGCCTGGGCAACTTGGCGAGACCTCATCTCTACAATAAACAAAAAAATTAACCAGGTGTGGTAGTGCACACCTGTAGTTCCAGCTACTTAGAAGGCTGAGTCAGAAGGATAGCCTAAGCCCAGCAGGTCACTGGAGTGGCCTTCAGTGTGCCACTGCACTCCTGCCTGAGCAACGGAGTAAAACTCTAACTCAAAAAAAAAAAAATAAATGAATGAATAAAAAGAATAGGAAGCCGGGCTCAGTGGCTCAGCCTGTAATCCCGTGCCTTTGGGAGACTGATGTGAGTGGACTGCCTGTGCCCGTGGGTTCGAGATCCGCCTGGGCAGCGAGACTTCATCTCTACAATAAATAAAAAAAAAATCAGACGGGCATGGTAGCGCATGCCTGTAATTCCGGCTACTCGGAAGGCTGAGGCGGAAGGATTGCTGGAGCCCAGCAGGCGAGGCTGCGGTGGCTGGGGGCCCCGGCCACCGCACTCCAGTCTGGGCGACAGAGTGAGACTCCAACTCAAAAAAAATAAAAATAAAAATAGCCAGGTGCGGTGGCTCGAGACTGTAATCCCAGTATTTTGGGAGGCTGAGGTGAGAGAGGACTGCCTAAAACAGGGGTTCAAGAACAGCCTGAGCAACTTGGGAAGACCTCGTCTCTATAATAAATCAAAAAATTAGCCAGGCATGGTGGCTCACGCCTGTAGTTCCAACTACTTGGAAGGCTGAAGCGGAAGAATCGCCTGAGCCCAGCAGATGGAAGCTGCAGTGACCATGAGCATGACACTACACTAAATAATGCATGCAGAGTGCTCAGCGTGATGCCTTGTATATACCAAGTTCTTCATATACCAAGTTCTTCATGTTGCCGTGTGTGTGTGTGTGTGTGTGTGTGTGTATCGGTAAAGTGGATGGATAGGGTGAGAGCTGGGGTTTATGTGCAGGAAAGTAAGCTGTATACATTAAAAGGGGGTCCTAGTGAATGCCCTAGGGAAGAGGAAACAAAATGACCCTACCCATCAATGATAAGAGATTCATAGGGAGCCTTCTTGTCACACACAGGACACGTCCATGTTGGCTTCTTCTCATTCATCTGCAGATAAAGGGCAGCATCGAAGCTCTGCAGGTGGGCGCAGGTGAGGGCACGACAAGGGACAGTCAGGCGCATCTTCCCTAGCTGAGGAGAGGCGAATCCTCAGTCAGAGTGTCCACCCTTGTTTCATCTCAGAAGACCTCACTGTGGTATCTCTAAGAACCCTCCTCAAAGTCCAGAGGTTTAACCCAGCTCCCCTCCCCGTTCCCTTCTCCCCTTTTACCCACCGGGCACATGAGTGACACCCGGAGACTCGTAGTGGCCACCTCACTGTCAGGGTCAGCGGTCAATTTCTCCTTGACTGAAACAAGAGTGAGGCCAGAGCCACGGGGTCAGCAAGGCTAGAGGAAGCCCGGGAGTTGGTAAGGCCAGAGACAGACCGCTCTGGCTGAGAGGCAGCTGGGTGGAGTCTTTGGGGCCCAGTGGGATATCACATGGGGATGGTCTGGGATCTGGGTAATGAAGGCTGGGTGTAAAGGAGAGATTTCTCCATCCCTAAAGATACTTAAACACAGCTGGGTGACACTTTGGCTATGTTAGAAATGACCTTGAAATTAAAACGTCAGGTGAGGGCTGAGTAGATGATCCCTAAGACTCTTTCCAGTCCAGAGAACCCATATTCTAGCAGGGCTTGAGCTACGGTCTGTGAGATGCAAAACAGATTTATGACTGGGAATGTAAGGGTGTCACTCACTGGAAGTGGTCCAACTTCAACCACAAAGATTGGTAAGGGGCATAGGGAGAAGGGTCAGGGTTCATGTGAGAGGGGAAATAAGTTGTCATAAAAGAGGTATCAGTTTGACTATGAAGCTTGAAGGACCAAAAAATTTGGGTTCAGATCAGGGCAGGGAAGAGGAGAAGGATATTACTCACTCAGTGCCCGGGAGTGGTCTGGATTCCGGATACCCTTTGCTCTGAGTTTTTGTAGAAGGGTTCCTGCAGTCAACTGCCTCACCAGATACACAGACAAGGAGTAATTCTACTTGGAAATGAGGGGGAGACAATTAGCCGCTGCTTCTCATACCACCACTCACTTTTGTCCCATGAGGACCAGAGACAGAGAGTCAAGGCAGACACACCCATAAAGAGAAAGATGTTTCCCAGCCAGGACACTGAATGATTTCCCCTTCACCCCTTGCACCCTGCTTTAGCTGTGCTCACCCGTCCAAACTCAGATGACCAGTTGACCACGATGGTGTTGGGAACAGTGGCCGAGAGTCGAGCCAGGGGTGTGATGTTGATGGGGCGGCTAGGCCTCTTGGGCTCAGCCCCATTCTTGGTGGGGGGAAGGTAACCCTGGGAAGGGAGGAACTGGTGAGTGGAAAAGTGGCTCTGGGAAGGGTCTTTGCTCTAACAACAAGACACCTTGTCTTGGGTCACTCATTCCCTGGAGAGCAGGCCAACTCACTCACTGACCAAGGGGATGGAGACCCATTCAGTGACTCACAAAACTGGAGCACTGTCGAGGGCTGTGTGGGGGGTTCACTCCTGAGGAGAAAGGAGAGCTTAACTGTTGGCCCCAAAAACAGGAACCCACTGACTGAGTCCCTCAGGAGGAGGATAAGGATGTCTCACTCCCTTCAACCTTCAGTTCTGAGGTCATGACTTCTAAGAAGTCTTTCTTGAAACTTTGGGTAGAACTAACGTTTCTTCTCTGGGTTCCCCAGAACCTTTATTCGATCCTATCTTTCTACTGTTTTTTTGAGTTGCAGTCTCATTCTTGTCACCCAGACTGGAGTGCAGTGGCACGCTCACGGCCACCCCAGCATCAACCTGCTGGGCTCAGGCAATCCTTCCGCCTCAACCTTCCAAGTAGCTGGAACTACAGGTGTGCGCTACCATGCCCAGCTAATATTTTATTTATTGTGGAGATGAGGTCTCGCCAAGTTGCCTGGGCTGGTCTCGAACCCGTGGGCTCAGACAATCCATTCACCTCAGCCTCCCAAAGTGCTGGGATTACAAGCTGAGCCACTGAGCCTGACCCAACCCTATCTTAATACCCTCTAGATGACATCGATTCAGTCAGTAAATGGAACACTTACTATGTGTCAAGCACTATACCAGGTATGTCTCTTTCAGAACAAGTTTGTAGTTAATACTTATAAACTGAGATGGGAAAGGATTACTGCCAGAAGGGAAAAGCATTTACCGGCAGGGGGCACAGTTTCCCATTGACCTTGACAAAGAGGTTGGGGGGGAAATAATCCTCCTGGGGACAGCTGGTCTCACAGAGACAGAACCTGGTGGGAAATGAGAAAGAATGAAAGGGTGGGAGGAAGTTTCTTGAGTGGAATCTGGCAAAGAGGCAGGGAACCCCAGAAAATCAGTCATGGATATGTAGCCCTAACATCTAGCAAGAGTCCCAGGGCTGAGGTGCACAGTGGCAGAACAGGAATATCTCCTAGGAGTATCTGTCATACCCCTACTTCACTCCCACCCCCAACAGGAAGCCACCAGGGCAGGGAGGATCAAGACTTACCTCAGCTGCACCTGTATGGTATAATCGCACTTGGCTCCTGGCAGAACTTCTCTGTAAAAGAGAGGGGGAGAGAGAGATGTCAGCATATGACACCCAGAGGGCAAGGACAAACAGAGACAAAAAGATGTCCAGGGGATAGAAAAGAGACATACAAAAGAATGAGAGAGAAGCAGGTATATGAAGATGAACAGGGAGGAGAGCAGGGCAGAGAGAAGAGGGTCAGTGAACAGAGTACACAGGCAACCACCAGCGCTGAGGCAGGAGGACTGAAAGATGTACCTGGATGTGAGAATCTGCTGCACCTGCTGGGGCGTGAGGGCAAAGGTAAAGTGCGCCTCCTCAAACCGCTGGCTGGAGGTGGATGCTGAGGACACAGAAGAGCAGTTATTCCCAAGCCCAGACACAGGCCACCACAGAGGCTGCCCCATCCCAGGCTGCTGATCCCATAGGACTAAAGCCTAGGAGAGGCTTGGGGAAGAGGCAAGGAGTCCAGGAAGACCACAGGACCACAGAGAGCCATACCCAGGGTGGTGGGCCGGATGAGCTCCCCGTAGACTTCATAGAAGGGCAATGGTTTCATGGTGACATCAGGGTGCACAGGCTGGGGCAGAGGAGGGTGCATGTCCACCTCACGCTTGGGGCCCAGCAGGGTGCCAGGGGCCAAGAGGGCTGGGGGGATGGGGGCCAGAGGGCCAGGGGAGCCTACGGGAGAGGTGCCAGGGGGCAGAGAGAGCAGGGAGAGATCAGAGGGTCCCAGGGTCTTCCGGGGAAAGCGGCGGCGATAAAGTTCTTTGATCTTCATCTGGACGCTGGGGGCACAGCTGGACTTGAGGAGGTGCAGGGCCTTGGCCAGGAGCTCGTGCTTCCGTCCACTCTTGTTACGGCCAGCAAAGCCAAGAAGCACCTGGAGCTCAGACACCCGGAAACTCATCACCATGTGCTGCACAGAAGAACAGAGGAGCCTGAGAATTCACCTTGCACAGGCCTGCCTGCCAAGCACATGGGCTGAGCTCTTGGGTGGGCAGTGCCTCTCTCTCCAGCACTGATCAGAAAGGTGCTGTGCGGCTAGTAGATTGCTGCCAGGTAGCAGCCTGGTCAAAGGGAGATCTCAGTCCCATCTTAGCAACCATCAGGTAAGCCTCACTATCCACCACCCCCCAAGAACTTGAGCAACCCCATGCCTGGAAGTTGGCCCTAGTGGGGACAGGGAGTGGCAGATACAAGCCACCCTCAGGCACGCCTCCAAGTCCACTACAGCCCTCTACCTCCATCCCTGCCTCTAAGCTGATTATCTCCTCCTCTGCTCTTTCTCAGACCCACCCCAGTCTCCTGGGAAGAGGGTAGGAGACAGGGAGGGGGAAGAGGAAAGAGGATTCAGGCTAGACAGCCCCCCAGTGAAGAAAGGGGCCAGGTGGCTGAAGGATTTTTCCCCCAACCCACCCCGCCCAACCACCTCAATCCACCTCAGCTATTTTCCCAAGCCTCCACAGCTTTTGTGGCCTGGGTTTTCAGGTCAGGGTTCAATGCTCATAACTTCCCCAAATCCTTTCTAGGCATCATTTACATAACCAAGCCCCCTTAGTCCTATTTTTCTAGGAGGAAACCAGGACCAAAACTTGAGGGTGGGAGGGATTAACAGTGAACCACTAAGTCCAGGTGTCCTGCCTGTGTACTCCATCTGCTAGGAACTATCATCTTGTTTCTCTCCTACATAGAAAAAATAAGTGATTCCACTCACACACACACACCCTCCTGTAGAGGCAGAAGAAGAGAGGCCAAAGCTCTAAACACAGGCCTTGGGAGAATGAGGGGAAGGTCCCTGAGCCAGGGAACAGAATCGCAAGCTCCTCTAAAGGTAGCTGGGCCCCCGACTAGACCTCAAGCCTTCCCAGGACCATGGCTCCATTTCAAAGGGCCGATCAAACCCCGTGGTTTAAGGTTCTACGAGAGGTCCTCAGATGTGGTTACCCCAAAACTGTGTGGTAGTGGGAGAACCCTCTCCTTAAAGGACTTCCTTCTGGGACTCCCCAGGAGTCCACGTCATGGGCAGGCCTCGCTGGCCCTCCCCAATACTTCCCCTCATGGGAGGCTTTGTCTTGGACCCCTTTGGAGAAATGCGATGACAAACGCTCCTCTACCTTTCTCCCCATCCTTAACTCCTCTGTCCTGTCTTCAGCTCGTCAACTTTGCTTCCCCCCTTTCCATCCCAGTTTCACACTCCTCTGCTCTGCCCAAAGACCACGACTCACTAAGGCAGGACCTTGGTCTCGGCTTCCAGGACGCTTCTGCCCCACCCCTCGGGGTATCAGCCGCCAGCCCCGCCCCCTACATCCCAGCCGCCTACTGGCACTTCCCAAGGCTCGGATCCCAAGAGCAGCCCCAAAGCCGCGGTGCTCTCCGCGGCATTTCCCCAGGACCCTCCCCTCCATCCGCCCCTGCGGTCCCGCCGCTCCATCCGCCCCCCGCTGTCGCATCGCCGGGCCTCCATCGACTCGCCCCGCAGCCTCCACAGCGGCTCTCCCCCAGCCCGACCCCTACGACTGTCCCTACCCCCAAATCCGACTTCAGCCCCTCGTCCCCGCCCCCTGCGCCTCGGCCCCCGGCAGCGGCGA
>NW_007252931.1:756856-758335 GCF_000164805.1 Carlito syrichta
CGCCTCCCCTTCCCGGCCCCGCCCGCCTGGCGTCGGACCAGCCCCAGCCGGAGCCCCTCCCTCCACGGCCGTACCCGGCCGCCGCACGTCTTTGGCCGGTTGGCAAGGCGGGACAGCCCCGGAGGCAGAGGACGGCCCCAGAGATCGCGGGGTCCTGGAGGATATCGGGAGGAGGCGGGCCCGAGGCGCCCGGGGGAGGGGGGCTTTGCCACGCCAGAGCGGGGAGGGGACCCTTGAAAGATGGAGGGAAAGTATCGGGAGCTGCTAGATCTTGGAGAAATGGAGGAGGGGGCGGCGGCGTTGGAGCGAATGCCTTCCTCTCCATCTCCACAAGTTTAACCAACTCAGATCAAGACTTCCACCGACTCGGGAAAGGGGTGGGCTCTGATCCCTTTAAGGGAGGCTATGGAGTCGTAAACAGTTCGGTTCCAGACGGCTATTCTCAATCCTCTACCCTCTCTTCCCCCACACACCAGCTCCAATGCAGCTCACGGCTGAACCGCAAGACTCAAACTCTGCAGCAAAAGTTTGGTGCGGGGCGCAGGACTTACCAGCACAGTTGCGGGGAGCGGGGAGAGGGTGCGGGAGGCTCAGAGGGTGGGCTGGAGAGGTGGGGGAGGGGGCCGGCGCCGCTCCCCAGGCTGCACGGCTGGAGTTCGGTCGGGCAGCCGGACGCGGCAGCCGCAGCTCCGCCCGGGCCGGAGCTCCGCCCGGCCTCGCTCGGACTGGGGCCGCCCCCTCCAGGGTCAGCCCGCCAGGACCGCCGAGGGGGGCGAGGGGGGCGGAGCCACAGGCGCGAGGGCGGGACTCGGAAGCGGGCGCTGGAGGGATCAACTCCTCGCGTGAGTGGATGGGGAGAGACGAGATTCTTGGGTCTCATTCTCACTGCCTCTGTGACCCCTCGCGTCGGTGTACGGGCTTTGAGCCGGGCTCGGTGGCTCGGCCTGTAATCCCGCGCCTTTGGGAGGCTGGGGTGAGCGGATTGCCTGAGCCCGCGGGTTCGAGACCCGCCTGGGCAACGTGGCGAGACCTCATCTCTACAATCCATCAACAAATCAGCCGGGCGTGGCAGCGCGCGCCTGTAATTCCGGCTACTCGGAAGGCTGAGGCGGAAGCTTCGCCGGAGCCCAGCGGGTCGAGGCTGCGGTGGCCGGGAGCGGCCCCTGCCCTCCAGTCTGGGCGACGGAGTGAGACTCCGACTCAAAAAAAACCACACAAACAAAAAGTGTCATGAAAATACAATATCATGATTTAAATAAATTCAGAAGTTATATAACTTGGAAAATGTCCAAGAAAGTGTAATTTAACAACACTAAATCAAAACAAAATTTTAATACAACAATAATTATTAAAATATTCCTTCCAAAATTTAAAATGTATCTCCCAGCTGGGCTCGGTGGCTCAGCCTGTCATCCCGCGCCTTTGGGAGGCTGAGGTGAGTGGATTGCCCTGAGCCCGCGGGTTCTAGACCCGCCTGAG
>NW_007252931.1:758962-790938 GCF_000164805.1 Carlito syrichta
GTCTCGCTGCCCAGGCGGGTCTCGAACCCGCGGGCTCAGGCAATTCACTCACCTCAGCCAACTCCTTGCATTTTATAGTTGGCTGGGACCTAAGTGATAAATCAGTTGTTCAATGAATATTTGAGTGCTGATCAGGGGTTGTTAGGTGCTGAGGACATATAAACCTTACAGGAGTTCACAGGCTAGCAGCAGAGACAAGACATGTTAAGCCTATAATCAGCGTACAAAAAAAGTACTTTAATAAATAATAGGAATAATCCCCTTATGTAGCTTAAGCCTTCGGTATAATCCTTCCCATGAGACCCCACCCAGGCCAAAGATTGGGTATTCCCATACCCAACTACCTTGTGGTTTTTATCCCTAAGGAGGACAGCCACTCTCCTGACACAGGTTTTTTCCTTGCTGCTTTGCTGCTCAAACTGGTTGGCACCTCAAACTAAACTTAGGCTCAGATATTTAGTTCTCAATCCCAGCTGCTCCCCTTCAACACCTGAATCTTCATCAGGCCCTGAGCTCACTTTTTGTGGTTGTCGTGTTCAGTTCTTTAGATCAAAAGTTACTTAGATTAGTTTGTATTTTTGAGACTCTTCAGGAGTTGCAGAGGGAAGAAGGTAGGAAGGATTAAAACGGCGGAGCTTTTGGGAGTGATGGTTTTATTCATTATCTTGTGTAATGGCTTTATGGGCGTATACATATAACAACACATCAAACTGTATACTTTAAACATAACTGTTACAATATAAATAAAAATAAACTGCAGTTTATTGTATGTCAACTATACCTCAATAAAGCTGTAAACATTTCAAGGAAAGTCGACCTCCCTTGATTCCATGAAGAAGGACTCTCCTTTAAAAGTTAATTTGAAGGCCGGGCTCGGTGGCTCAGCCTGTAATCCTGCGCTTTGGGAGGCTGAGGTGAGTGGATTGCCTGAGCCCGCAGGTTCGAGACCCGCCTGGGCAACTTGGCGAGACCTCGTCTCTACAATAAATAAATAAAAAAAAAATTAGCCGGGCGTGGCAGCGCACGCCTGTAGTTCCAGCTTCTTGGAAGGCTGAGGCAGAAGGATTGCCGTAGCCCAGCAGGTCGAGGCTGCAGTGACTGGGAGTGTGCCACTGCACTCCAGTCTGGGTGACGGAGTGAGACTCCAACTCAAAAAAATAAATAAATAAAAAATAAAAGTTAATTTGAAGTTACTGGAGTCATTGAAAGATCATAAAAAAGTAAAAATAAATTGGAAAAAAAGTTAATTTGCGGTCATAAGTTCTAGCATCACTATAGAAAACTGGGAACCAGAGCACGTAAATCACATCCTGCATGCAAGCTCCATGAGGATACTAGCCTTTTTTGTGCTGTTTGTACTCTATCCCCAGGGCTCCTTAAATATCTGTATAATAAGTTGATGTTACCAAAAGAGGGAAAACTGCAAATCAGAAAAAGTTCTAGATTGAAGGCATTCAAAGACAGTCTGGGCATAGTGGCTCAAGCCTTTAGTCCCAGCTACTTGGGAGGTTGAGGAAGGAGGATCACTTTAGCCCAGGAGTTAGAGACTACACAGAGCTGTGATTGTGCCACTGCATTCCAGTCTGGGTGACAGAGTGAGACCTTGGCTCCAAAAACAAAAAAATAAAATAAAAGACAGCTTGAACCCATTCATGGCCCACCAACCTTCACCTGCTGATATCCACATACTCCTACATCTGAAGCCTAAAGAATGAAGGGGAAATGAAGTAGCGTTGCCAGAACACAGGGCTCTCCTGGGGTCCTGTGGCTCACCACACAGAAATTCAGTTGCTGAGATGAATATAGCCAGGGTAGAAGACTTTTTATTGGTTGATATCAGCCAAGGAGAACAGGAAATTTCTTCTCAAATCTATCTCTCCATCTCTTGAATTCAGGGGTTATAGAGCAGCAGTCCCCAACGTTTTTGGCATCAGAGACCAGTTTCATGGAAGACAATTTTTCCAACACCATGGAGGGTGTTGGTCTCAGGATGATTCAAGTGCATTACATTTATTGTACACGTTATTTCTATTATTATTACAGTGTAATATATGAGAATCTAATGCTGTCACTAATCTGACATGAAGCAGAGCTCAGGCAGTAATGCAAGCTATGAGGCGTGGCTGTAAATACAGATGAAGATTCATTCCTCACCCACCACTCACCTCCTGCTATGCGGCCCAGTTCCTAACAGGCCATAGACCATACCAGTACCTGGAGGTTAGGGACCCCTGTTATAAAGTAGGGCAGGAATGTAGAAAACAGGAATTAGGAAGTGGTAAGGAAGAGGAGTTGGTTAACAGGAAGGGTCTGGCATCTCATTGTCTGGAGGAGGTGATCTGGTGAATTCAATTCCTTGATATTCTAGGCCTGAGGGGTGGTTTCCAGAGAAAGGAACTCAAATAAGATAAGTGTAAGTTTCAAGCATTAAGATCGGCAGGGTCCTGTTCTCACTCATAAGTGTACCCTGAACATTTATTATAATACTACATGAAAGGGATTGGCAGTAACAGGTCACTGCCAGGGGAGAGAGGGATGGGGGAGCAATTAATACTAATAAGGGGTACCTGATCCCAAACCAGGTGAAGTGAGGACCAATGGGGGGCCCAAATTTCACCTGTATGATGACCACTTATGTACCTAACCCTGAATTATACCCCACATCTTTAAAATTTAAAAAGTAGGGCAACCCTTTCGTGTTCCCTCCCACTCTTGGAGCTTTTCTGATCTCTCAACAAATCCTTTAAAAAAAAATTTTTTTTTAAGTAAAAATAAAATAAAGTCAGTAAAAGACAACAACAACAAAACCTGGAGGGTCAATTTCCATGTTTATTCAAAAGCTGTAACTACTAGTTCTGGGGGAGGTTGAGCTAGTTTCTGCAGGAATAATAAGTTCTTACAATGTGTATAGGTGGGGGGGGTACACTTAAACCCCAGACTTCTTGGCCACTGTGCAATGCATCCAGGTAGCCAAAAACTATTTGTATCCCCTAAAGCTATTGAGGAGCAGTGGCTCACGCCTATAATCCCAGCACTTTGGGAGGCTGAGGTGAGAGAATTGCCTGAGCACATGGGTTCGAGACCAGCCTGGGCAACTTGGAAAAACCTCAACTCTACAATAAATAAAAAAAAATTAGCCGGGTGTGATGGCACATGCCTGTAGTTCCAGCTACTTGGAAGGCTGAGACGAAAGGATCACCTGACCCCAGCAGGTCAAGGCTGTGGTGGCCCTGAGTGTTCCACTGACCTCCAGCCTGGGTGACAGAGTAGGACTACAACTCAAAAAAAGAAAAGAAAAGAAAAAAAAAGTCCCTACTGAAAAGTCCTGTTAAACAGACAGCCCGGGAGGAATAAAGGGTAACATTATGATTAGTGTTACTTTGGGGAAAAAAAATTTATCAAGGAAAATTTCAGGGCTTAGGTTTGTTGGGTAAGTTTATGGAGCTGTATGGAGGAAGATTAGGAAAACCAGGGGCTGGGGACGGTTCCACTCCTGTGTTAACATTAACATCACTCACCACTCCCACAGCTCAGCACATCCTGGGATCAGCTTCCAGGAGCGCCGGAGGGAGCCAAAGGCCTGTCTTCTATTACCAAAGCTGTTTCCTGACTCATACTTGAGCTTAGCCAAACGATCTCCCCCTCTCTGGACCCTTCTCTCTGCAGTTTCTTCATTTTTCCTACAAGCCCTATATAATAAGGATTATAAAAATCCTTTAATATTCTTTGGTAACAGAGAGAGAAGGCAAGGAGAGGTTCTGTTCTCCTAGAAATGACTCAGACCCTTTCAGTGCTCTTGAGGAGCTGCACTCCTTTCTCGCCTTCTCCATCAATCTGTCCTCTCTCCATTCTCTCAGCCTTAAAGCAGTCTTGTGTCCATCCACACAAACCCCAAAGCAACCCTGCGCTTTCTCTAGGCTTCTCTATGATCTGATCTACATACCTCAGGTGCTCTTGTTCCCCACTCTGCCAAACTTCGGCAGCCTCTGCAGCCATTGTGTAACCCGTCTTCCTCGACAGCCCCTCCCCATTATTTTCTCTCAACCAAGTCTCTTCACTGCCAAACTGCTGCTGTCTGACCCAGCGTAACCCAGCAAAGGGCGGGCTGAAAGAAGGAATGGGGAGGGATCGGCCTGTGGGCCAGTGAACCACAATTCCAGATTTTGAAGGAACGCATTGCCTCATTCTCACCTAGGTCTGGCTGATGGAGTGTGCAGGAAGGGGAGGAGACACAAGGGAAGTGGCCAAAAAAGATACATTTTTTCAATTTGAGAACAGAACCAGATGGAAGAAGCAAACTCTGGGTATCCATTCTTTTCCCAGAAATCAGACTTTTCATCCCTCTTTGCAACTGGGACAAATTGGAGCAGTAACTACATGAGACCACCTGTGTCAAATCTAAACACATCGTTTAACACATGATAGAATATTTTAGATTGCACATCTCGAAGCAAAAAATCCAGGTCTTTCAATCTTCCCTTCTCCAAAAACAAAACAGATAAAATCATAGATTCAAGAGTCCCAAGGTAAAGAAAAAAGATTAGAGTTGTGTTGAGGCCAGGCAACATAATGAGACCTTGTCTCTAAAAAAAAAAAAAAAAAAAAAATAGCCAGTTGTGGTACCTATAGTCCTAAGCTACTCAGGAGGCTGAGATGGGAAGATCACTTGAATCCAGGAGGCCAAGGTTGCAGTAAGCCGGGATCACGCCACTGCACTCCAGCCTGGGCAACAGAGAGAGACCCTGTCTCAAAAATAATAATAATAGGGTTGCATTGATAAGAGATTTGAGAAAACGGAAAGGAAGAACTGTCAATCCCTATAGTCACTGAGGTCTGTTTTTCAAACTACGGGTCTTGACCCATTAGTGAATGAGTTTTAGTGGCACATAACAGCAAATAATAGAAGAGAAGTAGTAAGGGTATTATTTCAACTATGTACATAAGACGTAAAATGTATTTCTTACTAGGGATCATAAAGTTTGACAGCTGCTCACTTATATATAGGTCATTTGTGGTCAAAGAGAACTGGGGTAATTGCCAAAACTTGAAAGCAACTAAGAAGTCCTTCAGGATGTGAATAAATAAACAAAGTGTGGCACATCTAGACAATGGAATGCTATTCAGTGCTAAAAAGAAATGAGCTATCAATCCATGAAAAGACTTGAAGGAAATGTAAATGCATATTACTAAGTCAAATAACCCATTCTGAAAAGGCTACATACTATATGACATTCTAAAAAAGGCAAAACTATGGACAGAGTAAAAAAGATCTGTGGTTGCCAGGTGTTGGGAGAAGGAAGGAACGAACGGACAGAGCACAGAGGATTCTTAGGGCAGTGAAACTACTCTGTATGATAATATAATATAATGGCGGATGCATGCCATTATGAATCTGTCCAAACTTGTAGAATACAAAACACCAAGAACCTTTGGTGATGTAAAATATGGATTCTGGGTGATAATAAAGTGTTAATGTAGTTTTATTGATTATAACAAATGTACCCTTCTGGTGTGGGTGTTGATAATGGGGGATGCTATGCATATGTGGGGGCAGGGGAGAGATGGGAAATCTCTATACCGTCTGCTCAATTTTGCTGTGAACCTAAAACTGCTCTAAAAAAAAAATAGGCTGAAGCAGAAAGATCGCCTGAGCCCAGCGGGTCGATACTGGGGTAGCCATGAACGGGCCACTGCACTCCAGCTTGGGCGATGGAATAAGACTCCAGCTCAAAAAAATTAATTAGTTATTTTTAAATGTCTAATTTTTAAAACAGTTTTAAGCCGGGCTTGGTGGCTCAGCCTGTAATCCTGCGCCTTTGAGAGGCTGAGGGGAGTGGATTGCCTGAGCCCGCGGGTTCGAGACCCGCCTGGACAGCGAGACCTCATCTCTACAATAAATCAAAAAATCAGCTGGGCCTGATAGCGCATGCCTGTAATTCCGGCTACTTGGAAGGCTGAGGCGGAAGGATCGCCTGAGCCCAGCAGGTCGAGGCTGCGGTGGCTGGGAGCGGCCACTGCACTCCAGTCTGGGCTGAGACTCCAACTCAAAAAAAAAAAAAAAAAGTTTTAAAGAACAAAGGAATGAAAAATATTCCTTTCCCCATTCGCCTTTAGAAAGGAAAAATAAAAAAAAAACCGACACCCAGCATCATTCTGCCTCCTGCTTTATTTTCCAGAGTTTGTTTTCATCCACACCTCATGTTCTCATCCATGCGGATTCCAAGGTCCATGGTCTCAGGTCTGTATCCAAGACAAAGCAAAGCCCCGCCCACATCACCCCCTAGTGGCCAATCCCCGCCCCAACCACAGCCTGATGGAGCCTCTGTCAACCAGGGAGGCTCTTATTCCCTGAAAGAAGAAATTCAAGGATGAAACGCACACACTTTCATATCCTCAGTCTCCTCCCACCCGTGTCAACATGCTAAAGGGGAGCCTCATCTAACTGAACTGGAGAGGGGGACCATCCACTTAGGGATGGGAAATGATTGGGGGATGACTGCTCTTTGAATACATGGTCTGAACATGATGAAAAGATTCTGGAATTTGTACACCCACCCTAAGGAACAACTTTGTACCACTATCCCAACCATCTTTCACTGGCATCTTCCTACCCCAAACCTTAGCAGAGTCACACAACTCAACGCCTCAGTCTCCATCTCATACTTCAGCCCCCTTAGTCTACCTGTTCACTGATTCCTGACTCCACCCAGTGATTCTCCATATTACGTCTTCTCAATCACCTCAAATACTCTATGCCTCAAAGGACTTCCCAGTATCAGCCATCACAGGGATAAAAGGAGACTGATTCCCTTCCGTCAGGTTTTTTTCCAAAGTCCTATCTCCCAAGCTCCTTCCCTCCTCACCCTCAACCCAAAATACACAGCAGGGAAATCCTATGTACCTGAGGGCACATGGTGAGGTGACCTCACGCCTCTTGCACACTTAGGATTCGCAATAGGATATTGTACACATCCTGTTCCATGTAGCCCTATAGATGACAAAAAATAATAAAAACAGATGAAGAACAGAAAATGGGGAGAAAGGAGTGAGGATAAGCTTCTGTGACACAGTGATGCTATTTGCATTGTACCCTCACTTATAGTATTTAACTTGTCCATGGCTGTTTCCCTATCTTCACAAGGAAGATAATAATGTCTACTTTTTGGGGTTGCTATGAGGGTTACAACTATGAATATGAAGCAAAGCACCCAGAACACAATAAGTGTTCCATTCTTTGTCGTTGTTATTCCTAACAAAGGAGCAAGACTCTTTTTCCTTGGTTAGGACTAAGTGGCCCTAGGAAGAAACTGAGACAGGGTATAGCAGACAGGAAAAGGCTTTATAATGGATCAGGGAATTTAAAAGAAGAGGCAGTCGGGCTCGGTGGCTCAGCCTGTAATCCCGCACCTTTGGGAGGCTGAGGTGAGTGGATTGCCTGAGCCCGCGGGTTCAGACCCGCCTGGGCAGGTGAGACCTCATCTCTACAATAAATCAAAAAATTAGCCGGGCGTGGTAGTGTGCGCCTGTAATTCCGGTTACTCGGAAGGCTGAGGCGGAAGGATCGCCGGAGCCCAGCAGGTCGAGGCTGCGGTGGCCGAGAGAGGCCACTGCCCTGCAGTCTGGGCGACAGAGTGAGACTCCAACTCAAAAAAAAAAAAAATTAAAAATTAAAAAAATAAATAAAAGAAGAGGCAAACACCTCTCTCCCCCTCACATTCATGCACGACCTCTCGATTTGCCCAGTGAGATCTGAAGACCAGGCACAGAGTCCAGCTCTCTGAGAAATGGCAAGTATGGCAAGAGAAGGGTCCCTGAAAGCAGTACCCCCTACCCAGCTCTATGTCTCAACTTCCCCCAAAACTCCACCATGCTCACCCGAGCAGCATTCAGCAGATGATTCCTGTAGGTGGAGATGATCTCTTCGTGGTTCTTCTGGGAATCCTGGGAGTGAGCATCAATGGGAGGTCATGTGTCCACCCTCCCCACACTCACTTGAGCATGAGGAACAATAAACTGAGGAGATGGTCAGCTTTACCAAGCCATGGGTTCCCTTGGCCCAGCCTCCACCACTGCCTGGCCAGGCCTCTGTAATTTCCAGAATGTCTCCTACATACATCACTTCCACTGTCCACCCTCTTCTCTAGCAGTGTCCATTTCCCTGAGGGCCAAAACATACCTGTAGCTGCAGGGCAAGGCGAGCATTGTCTCCTCGAACTGCTAGAACCTCCTCTGAAAGCTGCTCCAGCTTCTTCAACAACTCCTTGATCTGAGACCAACAGGAAAGAAAGGGAACCAAATGAGACCCAAGTCATTTCCCTCTCACAAACACCATTCAGGGTCAAAGTCAGTTTCCTTTTACTGACCACTTAATATATGCCAGGCACGTTTACACACCACTCTCACTGAAGACTCAAAACAGCTTTCTTCTGAGAAGAACAATACTTCTCTGAGGGAAGTATTATTATCCACATTTTGTAGATAAAGAGCCTGCGTTAAGTAATTTGTCAAAATTACACAGCTAATAAGTGATGAAATCATGATTTGAGCCACAATCTCTTTGACTCTATGGTCCGTGCCCCTAACTCAGTGCTGGATCCTAACCTGCTTCTGGCTGCTGACCACTGAGGGAATGGAGATGAGTCTTTGTGGCTTTTGAGGCAGAGGCACAGATGCAGTTGATTGTAACGAGCAGTAACAGGAACAGTGGTAGCAGGAATAAGAAGAGCTACCTTTTTTTGTTTGTTTGTTAGAGTCTCACTCTGTGCCTAGGCTGGAGTGCACTGGCATGCTCACAGCCAACACAGCCTCGACCTGCTGGGCTCAGGCGATACTTCTGCCTCAGCCTTCCAAGTAGCTGGAACCACAGGTGATGCCACCACACCTGGCTAATTTTTTGATTTGTTGTCGAGACGAGGTCTCACCAAGTTGCCCAGGCTGGTCTCAAACCCCTGGGCTCAGGCAATCATCTAGCTTTTGCCTCCCAAAGTGCTGGGATTACAGGTGTGAGCTACCATGCCTGGTCTAAGAACTACCTTTTATTGAGCACTTATAATGGGCCAAAAATTGTTGAGTATTTTACTTTATTTTTTGTTGGAGTCTCACTCTGTCACCCAGGCTGGAGTGAAGTGGTACATTCGCGGCCACAGCAGCCTGGACTTGCCGGGTTTAGGAAATCCTTTTGCCTCAGCCTTCCAAGTAGCTAGAACCACAGGCATGTGCCACCACACCTGGCTAATTTTTTGATCTACTGTGGAGACAAGGTCTCACCAAGTTGCCCAGGCGGGTCTCAAACCTGCAGGCTCAGCCTCCCAAGGTGCGAGATTACAGGCTGAGCCACCGAGCCCAGCTGGGAATTGTTGAGTATTTTAAAGAAATATAATATCTTATTTAATGTAAGCTTCACAACCACCCTATTATTATCTTTACCATATAAATAAGAAAACTGAGACTTAGAGATATTGAATACCTTGCCTAAGATCAGACAAGTAAATTTTGAAACTGAAATTCAAATCCAGACAGCCTCAGTCCAGAGACCACATTTTTCTTCTTCTTCTTTCTTAAATTTTTATTTCTTTTTTTTTTTTTTATTGTTTTACATACAGGGTCTCACTCTGCAGTTTAGGCATAATCATAGCTCACTGCAGCCTCAAACTCCAACTTCTGAACTCAAGTGATCCTCCTGCCTCAGTTTCCCAAATAGCTGGTACCACAGGCACCTGCCCCCATACCCAGCAAACTTATTCTGTGTAAATACAAGGTCTTGCTATATTACCCATGCTGGTCTCTAACTCCTGGCCTCAAGCAATTCTCCCACCTCCCACCTCAGCCTCCCAAAGCACCGAGATTAGAGGTGTGAGCTACTGCACCCATCCCAGAGACACATTCTTCTTGTTTGTTTGTTTTTTGAGTTGGAGTCTCACTCTGTCGCCCAGACTGGAGTGCAGTGGCATGCTCCCGGCCACCGCAGCCTCGACCTGCTGGGCTCCGGCGATCCTTCCGCCTCAGCCTTCCAAGTAGCCAGAACTACAGGTGCGCGCTACCACACCTGGCTAGTTTTTGATTTATTGTAGAGACGAGATCTCGCCAAGTTGCCCAGGCAGGTCTCGAACCTGAGGCCTCAGGCAATCCACTCAACTCGGCCTCCCAAAGTGCTGGCATTACAGGAGACCACGTTCTGAATCACTACACTCATTTTTGCCCATTTGTTTACTTTCATTTTCTCCTTTAATACAACAAAAGTCTTTGTTTCTTTAATTAACCCCACCCCACACTGATTCCTACTCTGAATAATATTCCCTCTATTGTTATGTACTCTATACTATATAAAACATACACTCTTTATATTTTTTAATCATTGTAAATTTGAACATGTATCCATGTTTTAGTAAGAAGCCTGAATTTGATGGGGCGTGGTGGTTCATGCCTATAATCCCAGCACCACTTTGGGAGGCAACCTGGAGACCTCGACTCTACAATAAATCGAAAAATTAGTTGGGCATGGTGGCGCACGTCTGTGGTTCCAGCTACTTGGAAGACTGACGCAGAAGAAGTGCCTAAGCCCAGCAGGTCCAGGCTGTGGTGACCATGAGCATGCCACTGTACTCCAGCCTGGGTGACAGAGTGAGACTCTGACTCAAAAACAAAACAAAACAAAAGTCTGAATTCAATCACTCCGCAGGTAGTTCTAGAATCACCAAATTTATTTGTAAATTGATTATTTAGCGTTCAGGCTGGGTGTGGTGGCTCATCCCTGTAATCCCAGCACTTTCAGAGGCTGAGGTGTGAGGATCACTTGAGCCCAAGAGTTCTAGACCAGCCTAGGCAACATAGCTAGACCTCTTCTCTACAAAAAAACCAAAACATTAGCTGGGCATGGTTGCGTCCATCTGTAGTCCCAGCTATTTGAGAGGTTGAGACAGGAGCACCTGAACCCAGGAGGTCAAGTAGTCAGTGAGCCATCCATGATCATGCCACTGCACTCCAGCCTGGGCGACAAAGTGTGATCTCAACTAAAAAAACCCCCAAACAAACAAAAACAGAATTCATAAACATGTAGACTCATATTCACTTTTAGAGCAAGCATTGGGAAACTCTGGTATCTAACAGTGGTTTTCAAGCTCTTTTCCTTTGCATTGGTGCCTTCTTTGCCTAAGCGGGAGGGGAGAAGAGCAGGTACCATTGGGTCTACTTTTCTTAAGCCATCAGTTCCTGCATCACCTCCTCAGAACCTCAGCAACATCGCCGCAATCCATCATACTAGTAGGCCTTTTCCCTACTATTAAATCGGCTAATATACGATTTAAGTCAACATGCTAATCAACCACGGTGCTCCACCGGTGGTAACCCTAAGCACTTCACTCCTGAACCTGAAGGCCAAATGTTAGTTCGAAATCTCCTACTTTCTTCTAGTTATATCCTACCTCGCCTCCAGTCTCAACCGGAAACTCCTCAGACCCAGGAGAACAAAGGGTGGTCCCTGCAGATCCAACCAAAGGTTGCTGAATCCGATCAGTAAACCCGCAGACGCACAGAAACCTTCCCCGATGCTCCCCACGGCTACCTCAGCTGCTCACCTTGGCCTCCTTGTCCCGGCAGGCCCCAACGATACGCTCCATCTTCTCTTTGAGCAGCTCCGCTGTTTTCTCAAACTGCTCGGAGCGCCCGCGCATCTCGCCGGTCTGGCGCTCCTGCTCCGCGGCCTGGGCCGCCAGGTCCCCGCTCCTGCGTCGCTCCTCGGCCACCGCCTCCCGCAGCTGGCCCATCTCCCAGCAGGCCGTGTTGTACTTTTCCAGCAGAGCCTTTAGCTCCTGCCCCCAGGCCTGGGCCTGGGCCACTAGCGAGCCCCGGGTTTTCTCGTGCTGCCGCAAGCTGGCGGCCTCTCGGGCCCTCAGCTCAGCCACCTCCTCCGTGGCTTGGTAGAGCAGCTGCTTCAGCTTCCCGATCTCCTGGCTCTTCCCGCTCATCGTGGCCTGAACCGCCCGCAGCTCTTCCTCCAGCTTCCCTAGGTCTTGCTCCAGAGCGGCCACTTGTGGGGATGCTGGGGCCTCTGAGGAGGCGCCTGGCTCCCCACAGGAGGCCAGGGACCCCCGCAGGTGCTGGTTTTCCTCCTCCAGCCGACCCAGCTCCTGCTGGGCCTCCCGGTGCCGGTGCACCAGGGTACTGATGCAGGCTTGCAGCTCCTCCAGGGGCTCGGCCGCTTGGCTCCGTGCACGCCCCTTGCCTACTAGGTCGGGTGGCAGGCAGTCCCATAGCCCTCGGAGGCCACTGCTCTGACAGGCCAGGCGTTTCCGCAGCTTCTCTGTGGCCTCCTTCTCCGTGGCCAGTTCCTTTGTCAGTAGCCCCACACTCTGCCTCAACTGCTGGAGCTGGCCCTGCGCCTCTGGCTTGGGCACGAACTCCCGCTGTAGTCGCTGGCTCAGGGACTGCAGCTCCCTCTGCAACCTCTGCCGCTCACGCCCCAGCTCCCCCAACTCCTCCAGCAAGTTACTGTTGCTCAGTCTGAGCGCTGACACCTCCCTCTCCAGCTGTCCCTTCGCCAGGCCTCCTCCTGGAGACTGTTCTCCTCCAGGGGCCCCCAGAGGCTCTCCCCGAGACCCAGAAGCCCTTTTCTCCTTCTCTTCATCCTGTTGGATGATCCCTGAGACTGCCTTTGGGGCTCCCTCTCTGGACTCCTGGGCGAGAGCCTCCGGTTTCACCTGTAGTCCTGCTTTTGCCTGATCCAGCCTCACTAGCACCCGCTCTAACCGGGCCTCCATCTTCTCCCAGGCAGCTGCTGCAGCCTCAGCCCGGTGAGTCCCCAGGGCTCCCTCCAGGATGGATCGTGACAAAGCCCCCCGGGCAGCATCTTTTTCTCGCCACACTGCAGCCAGCTCCTCCCTTAGTTGTAGCAGGAGCTGGTTCATGGCTGTTGCTGGGCCCACTCGTTCAACCGCGGTGCCTCCTGGTTCAATCCCCAGAACCTGGGGCCTTTCCTTCTGGCTAGCAGGAGGCTGGTCAGTATGCTCAGAGCCATGGGTCTGTCCCCCACGTGTAGTCTGTTGCTGTCCTGTGGTTTTTCCTAAGGTCTCAGATCGTGGGCTCTGGGGTGGCTGCTGTTCTGGATGGGCCCTTCCATGGACCTCATGTTGAATCTCTCCTGGGGCTGAATCCTTGGCCTTCTTGGGAGCTAATGTTGGGTTTACCATGGCTGCTGCCTGCTGCTGCTTCTTTAGCTCTTGTATCCGCTCAGCCAGCAGGTCCAGGGGACAACCCTGCTCCATGCCATCCCCTCCAGGTCGAAGACTAGACCCTCCTGGAGTTCCAGGCTCTTGAGACAGGAGAAGCCCTAGCTCCTGGACCTGCTCTCGAATCTGGTTCTCCAAGCCCAGGTAGGCTGCGGCTTGAGTCTTACACTCTTCTGTCTTTCGCACCAGCTCCTGCTCCAACTGAGCCACTTTCCCCTGCTCTTCTTCATACTTCCACCTCCACTCATCTGAGCATGGGTCTTCATCCTCCTCTTCCTCATGCTCCTCCTCAGGCTCTGCTCTCCATGGGCTCTTGGATGGAGAACCCGCCTGGGGCTCAGATGGAGAGGCCTGCTTCAAAAACAGAATAGTGATGTGAGGCTATGCAACTAATCTAGCCCAGGGAGGGCCTTTCTACTCTCAGAATGTCTTGACATCCCAAGGACCACTAGGAGCAGTCCCAGTAGGATAGCCTGAGATAGGTCAGAAACAAAAGGAGGAGGCACTTCGGGTCTTACCTGGGATGCAAGATCTGGGTGTTGGACTAGCCTTTGACCTATAAGGAAAGACATGAGGAAAATGAGAGAGAAGACAGGTCCCTGGTTCTTCCATTCCACACTCTAACCCTTGCCACTTGTCTTCCTGGTGCCAAGAGCCAATCTTGTCCATTGGGTCTCTAACTATCCAGCAACTTTGGTTTCCTATTCAAGAAATGAGCTGTTCATTCATTTTGTTTGCTTGTTTATTTATTGGTCACTATGTCAGGCACTGTTATAAGCACAGGAACCTCAAATGGTGAGCAAAATAGAAACTGCCTCTCATCAGAAGGATTTACAGTCTAGTAGGGAAGAGGGAGATTGACCAACAAATCATACAAATAGATGTACAATTACAATTCATAAATAGAAGAAATAGCAATAACTAGAGTTGCCCTCCATGAGAGACAAGGCTGCATTAAGGAATTTTGTGACCATGCTTTTGAGAATCTGGGGTCACCTCCTAGTAGTAGCAATAAGTGAGTAAACTCTCGACTAAGGTGACAATTTTTTTTTTCCTGAGTCGGAGTCTCACTCTGTCACCCAGGCTGGAGCACAGTAGCATAATCATGGCTATCACAGCCTCGACCGGCTGGGCTCAGGCAATCCTTCCGCCTCAGTCTTTCAAGTAGCTGGGACTACAAGTACATGCCACCATGCCTGGATAATTTTGTTATTTTGTAGAAACAAAGGTCTTGCCATGTTGCCAAGGCAGATCTGGAACTCCTGGCCTCAGGCAATCCTCACTAAGGCAACAATTATTTGTTAAATGGATTACTTCCATGGGAGCAAATGGGTGTCTAAGAAGCTTCTTTGATTCTACGGCTATCAGGGAGAATCTTGAAGTTCCTCTACCTCCCCGCCGCCGCCGGTTCAGGGCCAGCTGCAGCAGCCTCCACAGGGCCTCGTCTTGCGTGTGCCGAGCATAATGCAGAGCATCGTTCCCCGCACTGTCCACAGCCCCCACATCTGCTCCATGACTCAGGAGCAGTTCAGCCACCTCAGCACTGCCTTTCTCACAGGCCAGGATCAAAGCCGATCTGTGGGTTGAGACAAATCTGAGCACAGGCTTTCCCCTTGGAAACTGGGAGTCCTGATTCCAGAAATTCCACTCTCAGGGTAAGCTCTCGCTCAGTCAGGAGAACAACAGACCAACGTTAGACCAGACCAGACTTTTCAAATGCCATTCTTCAAGCTGCAGCATCAGAAAGCAAGGGGTCCATCGGAAGGGCTTCATTTGTATGTGTTTTATATAGCGAAGTCCTACCTATATTTTTTATTAGAAAAAAGATCCGCCTAGCTTACAAAATAGTTTGAAAATCAGCAAATTAGGCCAGTGGGTCCAGAGGTTCAATTCCACTTCTGGATTCATCTATGCTAGGAAGGTGGTGGTGGTGGCAGGCAGAGCTCTCCTGAACTACCACCAGAAAGGAAGGGGGTTCCTAATAACACAGAGACCAATCTGCCTTCCTTCCCAGCACACACACATACTTTGCCCATTGGGTCTTTTCTAAAATGGTCAGGGTCTGGAAATGGGGGTGAGAAGTCCAGGAGGGCTCACTTGTCATTCTTGTCTGTAACATTAACTCGGGCTCCTCTCTGCAGCAGCTGTGAGCAGATAGCAGTGTGACCACCCAGCGCAGCGATCATCAGGGGTGTACGTCCATCCTGCACAGATTGTAGGAAGGGGTACATGAGTCATCAGGGAGAGCCAGGGGCTTGACACAGTCCTACTGATTTCTCTTTCCCCACACCACTTTAGAAAAAAGCCCAGGTCCTGGGGCTAAATACTCCCTTTTGGAGGGTTACAAGCTCTCCAGAAGATGAGGCTTAACCTCTTTGTGAGGAATAGGAGGAGAAGCAGGAGGAGAAGGAAGAGGAGGGTGGTGCTGCACAACCCCAGGTCATGGAATTTGGCCAGTTGAGCTCAGAGAGAGCAGCGGTCTGCCTGTGTAGGGCACTACCCATCTGCCACTCACATTATCCAACACATCCAGGAAGGCTTCATGGTCACATAGCAGGAGCACACTTGAGGCACAGCCAGAGGAGGCTGGGGAGAGTTGAGAAATGCTTGGGTTAAGGGGAAGCATGAAGGGCCTGTCCTCAGACCATGACCCAACATCCCCTCCAGCCCTTTCAGCCTGCTGATCCTGGCTGTCCTTCCCTCCTCTCTCCTCCCCTTTTCCACCCTAAGGTCCCTGCAGCCCTGTTCCCACCAGTCCCTTGGCACACACCTGCCCAGTGCAATGGACTACGGTTTTCTGCATCCACAGCATCTTCATTAGCACCATGCTGCAAATGGCCACAAAGCATGCATGGAGCTTGGCATTAACATCCTCAACCCATACCCCCTGTTGGGTCACCAATTTCTGTGGTAATATGGGGAGGGCCAGGAGGACCATAGGGGAGACTATCTACTAGGCAAGCTCAGCTCATTCGTTGCTGACAAAATAGGCAGCCTTGACTTTCAACCCTGGTTTCTGAACCTAGGGCCTAAAAAAACCCAGACAATTATGTAAATAAACATGATGGGGAGAAAGGATATCTCTGAGTCCATGGCTGATACTTCAGAGTCACAACTGTGAAACTTGGAAAGGATCCGGGGGGAAAAAAGCAGAACATCTATTTGCCCAGCAGCCAGTTTATATACTTTTGAGGACCCATTTATACATTGTCCATGTGTCATTTTAGATGTATATTTCTCTTTATGCTATTAGACTATAAACTCCTCAAAAGCAGACAGTAGGGCTTTGGTTTAACTTGAATACCTCTGCCCTCCTTCCACCTACTTCACATCATAGCTAGTCTTTGCAGTGGCTCTGCCAGTGGCAAAGCTCATTGGTCCTGGGCAACTCTGCTTTGTGACCTGCCCTCAACGGCAGTATTGAGCACAGTACCTGCACATAGTAGGTGCTCAAGAAATATTTGTGAATAAATGACTACCACCCTCTTATTGAGAATGAGATTGACCAACTGTTGCTTGTAACTACAAGTCCAAGTCAGGAGATTCTGGTTCATTCCTCCCTTCACAGGAGTAGTATTGAGGATTGGTCTTACCTGAAGCAGGACTTTGACACACTGTGGCTGGCAGGAAATAGTAGCTAAGTGCAAGGCAGTGCTTCCTGGAAACAGAAAGAGGGAGAGAGGAAGGGTGGGTGGCCCCATGCACTCTGATGACTCACAGGGAGGGAAGGCAAGAGACGCACAGATAATCAGAAGATTAGAGAGGGAAGTTTTCAGCCAGAAATTCCTGTTCCCCAAGTGCCTGGTACCTGTGATGAAGGTGGAAGTGGGGGTGAGGTGTGCCCAGCTTACAGGGAAGGATGCTGGCCAGGACTTGCTGAAGAGAGAAGCAAGGGGCCACAGGTAGAACCTCCAGCAGGGCCCAGCACAGGTCCCACTGCTGCTGTAAAGGGACAAGCAAGCAGCATGGCCCAGTGCTGGGTCTCACTCACCATCCTCATTCTTGCTGTTGATGTCAGCCCCATTTGCAAGCAGTACAGTCAGACACTCTGTCAGGCCTTTGGAGGCTGCCAGATGAAACCTGCCAGAATCAAGGCCAGGGGACAGAAGGATGAAGAGATCAGGGAGTAAGGAGCAAGAGAATCTTAATAAGCACGGTTTGCTCTACTCCCTAACCCAGAGACCACCCAAAAGGAGAAAGGAAAGCTCCCCCAGCATAACTTCCTGAGAAAGAGAGGGCCATATGACTTACAGTCATAAAGTCAGAGGAAGCTGGAGACAAAGATAGAAATAAGAGCTGTGGGTCTCAGGGGATCTCAGACTACTGCATTGCATGGGTGTCCAGTGAACCCATCGTTACCTGCCTGTGTGAGCACAGAACCAGTAGTGGAACTGGAACCATCACCAGCCAGAGCCAAGCAGAAGGCTGGACGTTTGAAGGCTGATTTGAGCAGAGGCATGGGATAATATTTCCCCTTGTCCTTATCACTCCTTCTAGCCATGCGACTCTCATGGCTACCACTTCATTTCTAATTTCCCAAGCATGCACACCCTCCTACTTGTGCAAAGAATAAACACACTACTTAGCTTATGCATTTGTTTCTGCTTGTTTAATGGTCTTTATGAGCTTTTCTAGTCATGTTGTCAATCTGACTAGATAATATCTTCTTCCCTCACTTTGGGTAGCACTTGGTACAATAGTAAAATTTTGTTGATATGCTTGCTAATCAAGACAATGAAAAAAGCTCTGAAGTTATAGGCATCTCCTGGTCCTATGTCATATTGGAGTTTGGGAGTTTCAGAGGGAACCACATACCAGAGGTGGGGTCAGGAGGACTTACGGGGACTGGCCATTCGAGGCTAGCTTGGTGGGTCGGGCAGACTTCCTGGAGGCCAAGGCAGCCACGCGTCCCACGTCCCCCCGCTGCACTGCCTCCAGCAGCTTCTGGTCACGACGGTTCCATCTCTCCACCTGATCAAAGTCACAAATTATGTGAGTATAGGGGGTGGTGTGGAGAAAGATGGCCAAGCACAGTGGCTCATACTATAATCTTGGCCTGCTTCGGGAGGCCAAGGTGGGAAGATTGCTTGAGCCCAGGAGTTCGCGATGACCAGCCTGGACAACATAAGCGAGACCTCATCTCTACAAAAAAATAAAAAATTCGCTGGTCATGGTGGCACATGCCTGTAGTCCCAGCTACTAGGGAGGCTGAGGCAAAAGGATCAACTGAGCCCAGGAATTCGAGTCTGTGGTGAGCTGTGATCATGTCACTGCACCTCCACCTAGGTGACAGAATGAGACCCCAACTCAAAAAAAAAATCATTTATGGGTGCTGAATATATAGTATTTCAAATGTCTTTCTATCCTCATTTTGTTTAGTGCTGTTGTGAGGTGCCCAACCTCAGAGCAATCCTACACATGACTCCTTTCCCTTTTACTCTCGAAGTCTTGCTGTAGCCAACCTGACCATTCCCAACTGGCCTCACATTGCCTCTCATCCTCACCCCCTCCCCTGGTACTCTGCTTTTTGTCCCAGTTATTTAGGAAGCAAATCAAGGCACCCAGCTTCAGGTCATGGTTAGCAGTCCAAATGCCTAACCATACCATCTCTTCCCATTGGCTTTAAGCTTCAAGATTAGGAGGGGAAGTTAGAGTTTCTGTATCATATCTATGCCTTTTGGCTCGTGTCTCTTCCCCTTCCATGGCAACAGCAACCAAAAGGCAGAGATAGGTCTCTAGCTGTGCTTGAGAAGATGGCAAGAGGCAGCTCCCCTTCTCCCTGCTCCCTCCCTCCCAGTTTCCCTGGCAGGGAGCAGCTGTCCCAAACAACACCCACACCTGGGCATGCATTGTTCTATCATTCCAGCTTGAGTTTTGCGGGTGGTAGGGTAATTACAATAATTGAAGCATTGCAGGGCGTGAAAGAGAGAACTATGTAAATACACCCAGAGCTGAAAGCACAGAAAAGCCTGGTTTGGTTCAGAGAAAGGAAAGAAAAGAAGGAAGATATAGATGCAAAGATCTGTGGTATGGTGAGTATTTTGTCAGCTGGCCTGAGTTTGGGACCTGGTTCAGCTACATTCTCAGCTATGAGTGCTGAATATATAGTATTTCAAATGTCTTTCTATCCTCATTTACTTAGAGTAAACCATTAAACACCTTTTAACCTGTTTCCTCATCTATAAAATGTAGGTAATAATAACTACCTCATCATGTTGTATTAAGCAAGCTAACATATATAAAATATCTTTATAAACTGTAAAGAGCCATACAAATGTATAGCATTCTTATAACAAAACAGGAAGTAGTGGGGGACTGGTGGTGGCACATCGCATTTTATGAGGTATAATCTCAACAAGAAAGAGGCTACAGGAGGGAGCGAAAAGAAATATGGTCTGTGGAAACCCAATAACTCATTTTCAAATACTGTTTACATAGCCAGGGCAAATTATTAATCAACAACAGGGAAGGTTTAAATGCCCAAACCATACATTATCTAGGGTAGATGGATCCTGAGGTCATACTGCTGGACAGAAGTCATAACTCCTCACAGCCCTTTCAAGTGCTATTTCAATTTCAATGTCCCTGGAAAGTAGTTAGGGCTAATATTATTCTCTCTTTGACAGAAGAAGAAACAGAAGCACACTGAGGTTAGATAACTGTCCAAGATCACACAAAAGACTGGCAAAATTGGAAGTAAAACCTAGGCCACCAGATGCTCAATCCTAGTTCTCACCACCAGACCACACTACTATAAGCTATAGCAAAAGATTTATTTATTTCCAGGTAACGTTCTCAAACTGCCTCCAGGGCAAAGCCACCCACCTGCAGAGAAGAATCTCCAAACAGGTTAATTCTCAAATGACAAAATAAGCTAAATGACTTCTCTGCACACTGACAGACTCTGACATGTAAGAATGCATCTTCCAGTGCCCGTAGGGGACCAGATCATCCCCAGGAAAAACAGAGAGCTGGAACTATGCCTTCATCACATGGTGTTGACCTCAGCTTTTTTTTTTTTTAGTTGGCCTCAACTTTTTTTTTTTTAGTTGGGAGTCTCATTCTGTTGCTCAGGCTGAAGTATAATGTGATGGCACAGTTACAGCTCACTGCAGCCTCGACCTCTAGGGCTCAAGAAGTTCTCCCATCTCAGTCTCTTGAGTAGCTGCGACTATAGGCAAGTGCCACTACATCTGGCTAATGTTTTTATTTTGTAGAGATGAGGTCTCACTATGTTCTCCAGGCTGTTCTCGAACTCCTGGGCTCAAGCAGTTCTCCCACCTTGACTTCCCAAAGTGCTGCAATTACAGGCATGAGCCAGTGTGTTCTGCCTGTTTAAAATCTTGATTCTTTTTTTTTTTTTTGAGTTGGAGTCTCACCGTGTCGCCCAGGCTGGAGTGTGCAGTGGCACGCTCACGGCCACCACAGCCTGGACCTGCTGGGCTCAGGCGATCCTTCTGCCTCAGCCTTCCAAGTAGCTGGAACCACAGGCACGAGCCACCATGCCTAGCTAATTTATGATTTATTGTAGAGACGAGGTCTCACCAAGTTGCACAGGCTGGTCTCGAACCTGTGGGCTCATGCAATCCTCTCGCCTCAGCCTCCCAAAGTGCTGGGATTACAGGCTTGAACCACCACGCCCAACCCAAAATCTTGGTTCTAATACGTTGTCTCCATGAGTTTAGGCAAGCAATATCTCTAAACCTCAGCTTCCAAACAATGTAACAACATAAAATCACCTTGCACTGCATCTATCACATAGTAGGTGCACAATAAATGTTAGTTCCAATCTCCATCCTTCTTGGCCTTGCTAGGCACATTTTGGATGTCCCTGGGCTTGGAACTGTCTAGTCAGGGAAGTGGGAGAAAGAAATTTTGCTCATATCAGCCAATGAATAACAGTCAGGCTGTATACATGGCAAAGGGGTTTCTTAGTAACATGGATACTTTTCTTTCCAGCAAGGTGATTCCATGCAATTTATTTCCTATAATCTCATTATACTAAGAAGCGTTTGGTGTGGTCAAACCTCTGCAGAGCAGGAGTAAAGAAAGATGAATGTTTTCAAATTCCAAGATCCAGTCCATAGCTTACCCCAGCACCTTGTGAAGAAGGCACTGGATTACCATCATAGCCTCAAGGGAGCAATCACCAAATTAACCAGCAGACTCTGGAACAAGTATAAGCTCTGTATTTCTATAGCTGAGATTAGGGGACCTTTGTAGAAATAATTGTACCCTCTCCTTATCTCCCGCTGTACATATAAGCAACCTATAACATGGAAGCACATCAGCAGGGAGAAAGAGAAAGAGTGGCTGTTGCTGTAGAACAGGAAAATGGAAACAAAAAGGCTACCCTGGAGGAACCAGGGCCTGACTCGCAATGCTTTAAATACAATAGACATTCATCAAAGCTGACCCAGTGCCGATAATTTAAAACTCTCTTCTGGTTTACTTCCTACCTAGACAGAGCAAGCATGTAGAGAGAGGGACCAAACAAAACAAAACAAAACAAAAAACCTCAAAATTTATTCATAAAAAATGTGTATATATTCTTACATGTTTAAATTCCAGTCACCTTCAAAGTACTCTCCATTTGCTGCAAGATACCCATAGAAATGGTTTTTTCACTGCTCTAAACACTTTTTCAACTTGTCAATTTTTATGTCTTTTAGTACTTCTGCCAGGGTTTTGTTTGTTTGTTTCCCTTCTTCCACATCTGCAAAACATTTGCCTTTGAGGATTTTTTTCATCAGGGAAATAAAAAAAAAGTCATTTGGGGCAAGATCCAGTGAATAGGGAGAGTGGGGCACAAGGGTCATGTTGTTTTTGGTCAAAAACTGCTGAACTCTCAGCATGGCATGGCCAAGTGAACTTGTAAATCATCCATCATGAAATGGGCAAACATGTTGAAAGAATCTACAAAAAAAAAATTCACTGAAGCCAAATGCAGCCTCTCACAACAATGCTAGCTGGTTCACTGATGTTAATGGGTTCCTAGAACACTTACCTAGCAGGTGAAGCCTGTACCGCAAGGGTCTGCTCTCAAAAAAGGTACTTTTGGGGTTTTGGGGGGTCCCTTCTCATATGTAAGACACCCTCAAAGACATCCTCTTCTTGACTAAAGTAAAATGAGACTTTAGAAGCTGGAGTTGTTTGTTTGTTGATTTTCCTATATACTGGATAACTTAGATTAGCTTTAAAATGATCACTGATCTTTCAGTTCTTAACTCAGACTGAGAGCACAGGGCTCTGGCCCTGGGTCAAGGCATGTCAGTGGGGAAGGGGAGGGGCAAACTTCCAGTATGACAGGGAAACCAGGCTTTTGGAGTGGCCAGAAAGGCTGTCATACTATTTCTCTGACAAACAGGTCCAGAGTGGTTAGCCACCCAAGGGAGTGAACAAGTTTATCATGAGAAATATGAGGAAATTTCACGAGGAAACAATTTGCAGCTGAAACTGGCCTACTTTCAAGTTTTCTGTTACCCCAGTCTGTCTGAGGAAACAGTTTTCTTTCCAGTTAGATAATTCCAAATCCATCCAACTTACTTCCTATAATCTAATTATACTAAATGTTTAGAGTGGATGAACATACTCCATGGTCAAACCTCTGCACAGCTGGCATCAAGAAGGACAGAGGGATTGTTCCAATTCCAAGAGCCAGCCCAGTGCTCAGTCCAGCACCTCTGAAAGGAGGCCCTGCCCAAGAATTGGCGAGTAAAGAGGAGAGGAATCGTTTCCCCATTCCTAAGGAGTAGGTAGACGCCACAAACCTGAAAGGGAAGGGCAATGTTGAGGACCTTCAGTAATTAGGGAAGAGCCCTTATGAATAAAAAAAACTGCTATGAGTTAAGGCTGAGTCGGGGTGGCCTCAGTTTCTGGTACCTATAATAGTAAACGCCTTTTGACTGGCTGATCTGTGTGTGGAAACTAAATGGAGAAGCAAATGTAAGTGGGACAAGGACAGGCCTCAACAGAGTTCCTACTCTTGCCTCATAGCTTGCTGACAAGCTTCTATGGCCTGCCCATGCAGAGTGAGATAACTGAGCATTTCTCACATTTGCTTATGAATGATACCACTAAGTCAAGTTCGCTAAGCAGTGTCACTGCAAGAAGCTGGCTAAATCACTTCTTTTTTTTTGAGTTGGAGTCTCACTCTGTTGCCCACACTGGATAATTCACTTCTAAATTAGCCATAATCTCAACCTCCAAAGAAAATTACACTCCTAGATAGGGGGGCTCTGTAGAAAAGAACTTTAGAAAAGGAAAGGTAATATCCCACCACCCCCCCATAGTCTTCATGTGCTTTATTCTGGGAGAACATGGGGAGTAGAGTGACTTCTGCTGGGAACCCTCAGAGTGAGTCTGCTCTATCCTCTTCCCTCACCATCACTTTTCTCCAACTTATTCAAGAAAACAGACATTATCAGCCCTAAAACAGTAAGTGAGAGTTCAGGGTAAAGGAAAAGTTTGGAGAGAAGCAGAACCAGTCTGGCCCAGAACCAGTCTGATGACCAGACACTGCAGTGAAGTGGCTGGAGGAGATTCTGCAGGCAACTCACCCAGGCCCTTGGGGAGCAGCCACACAACTGTGCATCCTCTGGCAGTGCCTGTTGGGCTGGCTAGACTGCAAGATGAACCCATAGTGAGCAGGCAAAAGGAGGTCCAGGCAAAACGGGGAAGAGTGGGATTGGCAACCACTGGGCAGAGCAGGAAAGAGGTTGAAGTAGAGAATAGAAGGCTGCTGCTGTGGGAGTACCAATGAAAAAGAGGTTTGGAGTGAGGTCTGAGGGCCGGCAGTGCTGGTGAGAGATTGGAGTGGCAGTGGCATGGGGCAGGGTGGAGGGTGAAGGAGGGTTAGCAGGAGGCGCAGAGCTAGGACCATTTGTTAGGCTGACCGGAAACAGCAAAGATAGGGCCATATGGGAGGACAAGGTTGAAGGGACAGAGCAGGGCCGGGAAACAGGGCTGTGGGGCAGGACTTTGGGAGGCAGAATGGAGCTTGGGGACGGGCAATGGCTGGGGCAGACGCTTGGGGGTGGGTTGTTACTGGAAGTAGAGGACAGGGCCTTGGGAAGAGGTCAGGGCTGTAGAAAACATACCAGAAGTTTGAGATGAAGATGCTAGGACGACAAGAAAGGAGCCAAGGGAAAGGACCTTGGAGAGGGCAGAGGTCAAGAAGGCAAGTCAGAAGCTGAGGGACGGTGTCTTGAGGAAGGCAGGGCTGGCCGGCTTCACTGCGGGAGCAGAAGCACTAGAACGACCGATAAAACGAAAAGGCAATGGGGCATGGAGATGGGACTTAAGACTTCTGTCACCACAGAGCATGGGCACCAGCCCCAGCCCAAGTCCCATCCTCCCGCACATTTTGGCACCTACCGCCACCTGGGAGCTGGAGCAGGAGAAGATGCGCTTCATGGCCGGGGCCCGGGCCACGGGGGGGACGGGGACGCGCAGAGAGCCGGGCCACAGGTGCCCAAACCCACCGGACTCGGCTGCGGCTGTGCCACAGACAACTGTCAAAAAGCAGAGCGGGCCCCGCCCCAAGATCCGCCTCTGAACCCGCTCCGCTCAATCAGAAAAGAGAACCTGAGGGCTGGGCTTAAAGCTCCGCCCCTGCAGAGGCCAAAAGCCCGCAGTCTTCGGCGGCGACTGGGGCTTGGTCTCAAACCGCGCCCTCCCAACCTGAACCCGCCTCAGGATCAGACCTGCTCAATCGGGAAAGGAAGGTTTCGGGCTGCGGCCGAGGCTCCTCTCCGGGCCCGCCCCCGCCCCAACCCCTCTCCCGGTCCCCCCCTCCGATCGCGGCCGGGGGAGGCCGGCGGGTCCCCGCTCCTCCCGGGGGGCTTTGGTCTGACCAACTGTCGCATTTAGCCGCTGGTGACATGACTTCTACTTCTTCCCCCGTCCCCCACCCCGCCCCTATTCCCTGACCCATAACCCAAGGGCAAAAGAGCATCTGCGGAGAGAGGTAGTTTGGAAACGGGAGAAGATGGTCGTGCTAAGCCGAGGACCGAGCGCGGATGATGCATGGCCCGCCACAACCTAGGGGACAAAACCTAAGGAAAGGGGAGTCAGGTTCAACTTATAAAAGCAACAACAACAACAACAAAACCCAGCCGGGCTCCGTGGCTCAGCCTGTAATCCCGCGCTTTTGGGAGGCTGAGGTGAGTGGATTGCCTGACCCGCGGGTTCGAGACCCGCCTGGGCAGCGAGACCTCATCTCTACAATAAATCAAAAAATCAGCCGGGCGTGGTAGCGCGCGCCTGTAATTCTGGATACTCGGAAGGCTGAGGCGGAAGGATCGCCGGAGCCCAGCAGTCGAGGCTGCGGTGGCTGGGAGCGGCCACTGCACTCCAGCCTGGGCGACAGAGTGAGACTCCAACTCAAAAAACACCCAAACAAACAAACAAAAAAAAAAAACCACATCTCAGGCACTTTGGGAGGCCGGGTTCGAGACCAGCCTGGGCAACTTGGCCGAGACCGCATCCCTACAATAAATTTTTTAAAAAGTAGCCGGGAGTGGTGGCGCGTGCCTGTAGTTACAGTTACTTGGAAGGCTAAGGCGGAAGGATTGCCTGAGCCCAACCGGTGGAAGCTGTGACAACCATGATTATGCTACTGCATTCCAGCCTGGGCAACAGAGTGAGACTCCTACTTAAAACAAATAAACAAACAAACAAACCACATCTCTGAGTTAGAAAAGGTCAAAGGAGGCTGGGCACGGCGGCTCGCAGGGGCTCACACCTATAATCCCAACACTTTGGGAGCCAAGGCGGGAGGATCACTTAAGCCCAGGAGTTCAAACCTAGCTTGGGCAACATAGGGAGACCCTGCCTCCACAAAATGGTGGCTCACACCTGTAGTCTCAGGTACTCAAGAGACTAAGGCAGAAGGATTGCCTGAGCCCAGGAGGTCAAGGTTGCGGTGAGCCATGATGGTGCCACTGCACTGCACTCTAACCTGGAACAGAGTGAAACTCCTACAAAAAAAGAAAGGAAGGAAGGAAAGGAAAGGAAAGAAAAGGCAGGAGAGGAGTTTTTATTTTAAGCATTCTCCCATCCACAAAAAAACAAAAACTTTAACAACTACAACAAAAACACTGCCTTCTCTATTTCCATGGCCCTTTAAATTCAGATTCTCAGTCATTCTTCTTTGAACAGCCAGTCAAGGCCGACTAGTGTTGCCCTCTCTCCTTTCTCCTCTCTGTGACCGAGAGAGCCCACTATAAAATGCATATGAAAACCTACAGGAGCCGGGCTCGGTGGCTCAGCCTGTAATCCCGCACCTTGGGAGGCCAAGGTGAGTGAATTGCCTGAGCCCGTGGGTTCGAGACCGGCCTGGGCACCTTGGCGAGACCTCATCTCTACAATAAATGAAAAATCAGCCAGGTGTGGTAGTACACGCCTGTAGTTCCAGCTACTTGGAAGGCTTAGGCAGAAGGATCGCCGGAGCCCAGCAGGTTGAGGCTGCGATGGCCGGGAGTGGCCACTGCACTTCAGTCTGGGTGACGGAGTGAGACTCCAACTCAAAAAAAAAAGAAAACCTACAGGATAGGCCAAGTGTGGTGGCTCAAGCCTGTAATCCCAGCACTTTGGGAGGCAGAGGCGACAGGATTGCCTGAGCCCAGGGGTTTGATACCAACCTGGGTGATTTGGTGAGACCTCATCTCTACAATAAATTTAAAAAATTAGCCAGATGGAAGGATCGCCTGAGCTCAGCATGATAAAACTCAAAGTTCTTAAGTGGGTGCCTGTAAGGGAGCTACATAAGAAAATTTCCAAAAGCAGGAGTGGGGAAGGGCGAGGGGGGGTTGTAGCTCCCTTACAGTGCCAAGGCTCTTCAGGAGCAGACCCTACTTTCTTCTTTTCCATTCTTATCTCTTATTACTTTCACAAAAGAGTCAAACAAATTGTCCTCATTTGCAAAAATTCCCTTTGCAGCTGGTGATTAATCCTCCCTAGAATGCTTCCTCTCAGGCTTGGTGGTTCCCCAGTGTTTTTTTCTTGTAGAGTTTTCTCTAATAATCCTGCCACCCCTGGGCCAACAATGTGTGCCTCTTGTGTGCGGATATACTCCTAGTACATGCTGATATATACTAACCACCTCATTGTATTTACCATTATTTGTTTTTATGTTTGTTTCCCCTTCATAACTAAGCTCTTTGATGGTAGTTGTGTTTTATGTGATGCCCATTGACTAAGTACATATTACGTGCTTAATATCCAATGAAAGAGTGAATGAAAAAAATGAATAAGGGCTGAGCACAGTGGTTCAAACCTGTAATCCCAGCATTTCGGCAGGCTGGGGTGGGAGGATCACTCGAGCCCAGGAGTTTGAGACTAGCCTGGGCAACACAGTGAGAAAAGAAAAAGAAAATGAAGAAACAATGAAGAAAAGAAAAAGAAAATGAAGAAACAAAGGCACAACAATGAGAAGAAAAGAAGGAACATCGCACAGTTGCTTCTCACACGGGGACTGTTCAAAAACAGTAAGGGGCAGCAAGGTTGGGGTTAGAGAAAGCCTCACTCTGGAGCTGAGGATGGACAGGAGGAGGATCTCTAGACGGAGAAAAATATTCAGAGTGTTCTTTTAATCATATGTATAAAGAATTAGATGAATCAGTTCTCAAGGAAATCGTCCTCCGTTTGGGGGCTGAGGGTAAAGAGGTGAGGGAGGTCTGTCACCATAAAGTATAGCTTCAGGCACAGTCCCAGAACCAGTATGTTCCATAAAGGTAGCTCAAATTGTACCTATATGAAGTGCACTGAGGGCCACCATGGGTCCTTTCCTGTCACAAAACCACTCACCAGCTTGACACAGAATGGTATCCCTGCCTAAAAGGCCAGAGAGGCCACGATTCTCATGGTTAGGCAACAGAGGCAGAGACGTGGTCTCTAGAAGACCATTGCTTAAGTGCACATTTCCCTTGAGGATACTAGATGAACTCTGGGTGTCTCAAGCGGAGCCTAGAAGGCACCTGGGTATCTAAAGAAATCAAATAGATTTGAGTCTTCTTAAGAACCTTAAATTATTCAGCTAATTATTACCTTAGAATGCTCAAGAGCTTATTTCAAAGGGAATAAGGCATAGAGCAAGGTTTAGTAGAAGGAGACAACAGCACGAAGAAGAAACAAATCTTCGGGGTTTGGGAAATGGGTCACAAGAACAGAAGCATCACCTGGTGCTTCAATACACCATCTCACTTAATCCTCACAACTTGTGGTAGGACAGATTATTTTATGACAATATTTTTATAATTATAGGTATCATTTACTGAGCATTTACTATATGCTCACTTTACTTAGATAATCTAATTTAGTACTCACAACTCTAATAAGTTTAAAGATAGGAAAGTTAAGACTCAGAGAAGTTATATCGGTCCTAGGGCAAAGAGATTATATGTGTTATAGCCTAGATTTAAATCCAAACCTGTCTTCATTCTCAACCACTGTACTGTACAGTCACATAGCTAATAAATGGCAGTCCTGGGATTTCAATCTAGGCCTATGTGCTTCTCAAACCTACACACTTTACACTCTATGGTCACTTAAGTAGGCAAGAATTGCAGGAGGCTAGAGCACATGTCCAGTGGGAGAGCCACAGAAAACACTTAAAATATTTCATAACTTTGCCTTCCCAGGGACTGTGCTCTAAATGCCTCTCATCACTGCTGAGCAATCTATATCCTAGGGAACTCAAACAGAGTCAGAAGTCATTTGACACTGAACTTTATTTGTTCTGACCATCTGATATACTGTCCACCCTGCTGGGAACCAGAGACAATGCCCATGAGGGTGGCCCTCTGCAGAAGGCCAGAGACACGCCAAAATAAACACTGTGGTTAGGCTTCAGGAATAGCCTAGGAGGACAGGTTCTATGACTGCTAGTTAACTACTCAGTCATGTCTTCTTCTCAGCTCTAAACGAGTACTCATTCTTCAAAAGACTGTCAGAGCTGCACCCTGGAGACAAATAACTGACTTCGGTGTCTAAAGTCTTGATTACAAAGAAATATAAGTTCCCCAGTTGTCTATGACAATCCAAATGCCTTTACTGGCCATGACCAAAATACGGGGTTGAGGTGGGAAGGTCAGAGATAGAAAGTAACTTTGGGATTTCCAGTAAATGTCAAGCAAGGGCTGGCAAACTGATTCCAGCAGAAAAACCCTGCAAAATACAACTGGGGTTGCCTTAGAAACATTTTCCTAGGAGCTACTTGTGTTATACAATCAGTGCTGAGCAAGTAAGGGCTTGCTTCCCAGAGGGCTCATGCCACCCACTTTGACTTCTTAATGCAGATCCCACTCGTATCTCATGGAGTTGCTGCTTCCCAAAGGAGGCAAAAGGTAAAAGTGTTTCCCACCATCAAACAGCGATCCTCTCCTCTCTGCTTTCTAGGGAGTTGGGACCTCCTTCCTTGGTAGGAGGGCTCAAGAGTGAGTAAGCCCTGAGAGCAGTGGAGAAAACTCTGCCTAGGGTACCCAGTCTTCTCTGCTATTCCAGCTCTCACCACCTGAGGGCCCCTGGCTCCAGAAAATCGGGTGTGAGGCCCTGGCTTTGCTCCAAGAGAAGGCTAAGAGTTGGGAAGCCCATGCCTGGCAGGCCTGGGGGCAGCTCTGTTTCACCAGCACCTGAGAGCAGGCGAGTGCACCACAAAGTCTCGGGTTTCAGGGGGGATGGCAGTTGCCTGTCTAAAGGCTTCTCTGTTCCTTGGAATTGTACAGAATGTCTCTTGTGGCTTTTCCTCCTCCCTCCTTTTTTCCTGTTGACTCTCCCCATCCGGCTCTATGAATCACCAGACTCCACAGGAAAGCAGATGTTGACTTTACTTCTTTCAAGCCAACGTCAGCTCCCTCCTGTGGAGTAGGGAGCAGGCAGGAAGGTGAGAGGGTGGGAGAACGGAGGAAGATAACTCTCACCCTTTTCAAATTGTGAGGGAGGACATGAAGAGGGAATCTAAAAGGAGTCAGGGACCTAGTCCCCAAAAAATTGTTGATTCTGGGGATGGGGGGAAAAGGGCCCAAACAAAGGCCCCAATGCTGGCTGTGGAACCAGGATCATGAGGGGGAGGAAAGCACAGGGTGGGAGCTTGCTGATCTTGGTGCCAGCCCTTGTCTGAGGTAAAGCCTCATCTCTTGCCAGCAGCATCCCCATGACTCAAAAGTCAAGTCAGGCTGCTGGTCTGGGGAGATAGTCCAGAGGCTTCTTCTGGTCCCCTGAGCTTCCAAAACTCTGCTCTTATGCAAGTCTCTTGAAGAAGCTGCCAGAGGGTTCTTTCTAGAGCCTTATTCTACATTCATTGCTCCAACTTCTCTTCTTTTTTTTCTTCCTCAGGGATTTTCTTACGGGCAAAGAAGCCAAGCTGTAGAGGAAGAGATAAGAGTCATTGCCAAATGCCTTGGCTGGGGACCTTGCCAACAGCCCTCAGACTTATCTGAGGTCTTCACTTTTGTTCTGCTTCCAAAAATGGGATTCAAATTTATTTTATTTGGCTTAGTGTAATTCAACCAACATTTGTGGAGTACAGAGAAGGAGATCTGGGCATGACACCCACAGCCTGCTTAGCTGCCCAGCACAATCCTGTCTGATATAGTCAAGGATTCCTTCAATGGGCACCATGTTCCACAATCCCCACTAAGCAGGGCTTACCTTCCACAGGCAGAAGACAAGGAGAGCAAGCAGGAGCAGCCCTCCCAGGACACTGCTGATGAGGATCCACAGGGAGATGAGGACAGGACGGGTTTGAATCACCTCCAGGAGGCTCTAGATGGGGAGAAGAGCTGTTTTTTACATGTACCGTTTATCCTAGCCAGTCTTATCACACTTTATAGCAAAGTCAGCCCACAAATAGAATAAACAGCTTCTTTCTACTCAAAGGAATGAAACTGAGGTCAGGTGTGGTAGCTCATGCCTGTAATCCTAGCACTGTGTGAGGCCAAGGCGAGAGGATTGCTTGAGCCCAGGAATTTGAGACTAGCCTGGGTAACACAGCAAGACCTCATCTCTACAAAAAATTTAAAAGATAGTAGGACACCGTGGTACACACTTCTAGTCCCAGCTACTTGAGAGGCTGAGGTGGAAGAATCACCTGAGCCCAGTAAGCCAAGGCTGCTTTGAGCCATGATTGTGCCACTGCACTCCCCTGGGCAACAGAGTGCGACTCTGACAAAAAAAGAAGAAAGGAAAGGAAGAAAGAGAGAGAGAGAAAGGGAGGGAGGGAAGAAGGAAGGAAGGAAGGAAGAGGAAAGGAAACTGAGACAGAAATGGAGGCAGTGGAACACGAGGATCCCGATTTATCATTCTGACTCACCAACTGCTGCCTAATGGAGATGATTTTGTTCTGAAAAAGCCCACAGGTGCCCTTACCCTGTCCTCATCATCATTATTTTAACAGCTGTCAAACTCAGTCTCCAGCCCTACCTCACTCCAGCGGGAGGCTTCAGTCAAATGTAGGACACTGCCCTCCTCAGTTCCCAGCTCGAAGGTGCTGACCACAGTCAGGGACTTGAACTTGGCCTGTGGAACAGTGATGGGAAGACATTTAAAGTTAGCCAGCCATGAATTGAAAGAATCAACAATGTTATAATGTCCTTCCTACCCAAGGCAATCTACAGATTTAATGCAATATCCAGTAAATTACCAGCAGCATTCTCCTCAGACCTGGAAATGACAATATAGGAATTCATATGGAAACATAAATGACCACGAATAGCCAAAACAATCCTCAGCAAAAACAAACAAACAAACAAAACA
>NW_007252931.1:791000-793452 GCF_000164805.1 Carlito syrichta
GGTATCACACTCTCAGACTTTAAATTTTATTATAAAGCTACAATAATCAAAACAGCTTGGTACTGGTACAAGAACAGGCATATAGACCAATGGAACAGGATAGAGATTCTGGAAGCAAAACTGCAATTTTTCAACCATCTCATCTTCAACAAAGCCTTCATCATCAACCACTGGGAAGAAGAGAACCTATTCAGTAAATGGTGCTGGGAAAACTGGCTGATCACATGCAGAAGATTAAAACAAGACACCCACCTATCACCATACACAAAAATCAGCTCTAAATGGATCAAAGACCTAAACATAAAACCTCAAACTATAAGAACCTTAGAAAATGCAGGAGACTTCTTTATGGAAATTGGAACTGGCAATCGAATCCTGAGCAAAACCCCAAGTGCCCTTGCCATAGAGATAAGATAAACAAGTGGAACCTCATCAAACTGACAAGCTTCTACAAAGTGAAAGAAACCATTAAGAGATCAGGGAGACAGCCCACAGACTGGGGGAAAAAACTGTCAACTGTATATCTGGCAAAGGCCTAACATCTAGGATCTACAAGGAACACAAAAGTGCCGTAAAGAAAAAAACAAACAGCCCCATTACAAAGTGGGCAAAAGATATGAACAGACACTTCTCAAAAGAAGACATAGAGCAGTCAACAGATACATGAAAAAGTGCTCAGTCTCACTAATCATCAAAGAAATGCAAATTAAAACCACACTGAGATACCACCTAACTCTGTTCAAGATGGCCATCATCAATAACTCAAAAAACAACAGATGCTAGAGAGGATGTGGGGAAAATGGAACACTTCTACACTGTTGGTGGGAGTGTAAACTAGTATAACCTCTGTGGAAAATAGTTTGGCAATTCCTAAAAGATCTAAAAATCGACCTTCTATACAACCCCACAATCCCCTACTGGGAATATACCTGGAGGAACTAAGATCACTCTATGAAAAAGATACCTGCACTCGCATGTTTATTGCAGCATTGTACACAATAGCAAAAATATGGAACCAACCATGCTGCCCATCAAAAGAGAATGAAATTTAAAAAAAAAAGTGGTACATATACACGATGGAATATTATACAGCCTCAAAGAAGGACAAAATTATGAACTTTGCAGCATCCTGGATGGACTTAGAGTCTATAATACTGAGCGATCTATCGCAGAAACAAAGAACTGAGTACCACCTGGTCTCACTCATAAGCGGAACTTGAACAATTATCATAATACTATAAGAAGGGGATTGGCAATAGAAACTTCTAGGGGAGGGGAGGCACACCTCATCAACAAGGTTACTTGCATAATGAACAATTGTATACCTAACCCCGAATTGTACCCCACATCTTTAAAATTTAAAAATAGATAGGTAGAGAAAGTGAGCCATCAACAGGTGGTATGGTTCTTTGGAACCCCAGTGTTGAGGTAGAGGCACAACTTCCAGGGCCCTTGAAACCAGAAGAAAAAGTTGAAGACCAGTGGGAAAACGTAAGAAAAGTAATAAATGGAAAGCCCCTGGTTCTTCACATCTGTTGTGTTTTTTTGTTTTTTCTCCCCCCCAGGAATTTCAAGGACAATCAATGCATCTGCTTTTCACTCTACCTAAAATGTATTCTTCTCTCCTTTCCCTTGGCTAACCTCTAGCCCTCCTTTTGGTTGAAGTTCAGATGTCATTCCCTTTGGGATTTGGGGAAATGTTTCCTCCTAACCCTCACCAACCCTGTTGTTTACTTCTCTGTCTTTCACCACTAAACTATCAGACCCTTGAGGTTAAGGGCTATGCCTTACTAACTTTGTTGAAAACATGGAATAAATGAATGAAAAAAAGATACCAAGGGAGAAAAAAAAAGAACCAGACTTGGAGAAGTTTCCCTAAAACATATGCCTATATCCCAGGGATCTGGTGTTATTCAAAGGAAATGGTATATGGGAAAGCACAATGTAAACCCCTAGTGCTAAATAGTCATTATAATTAAGATGTCATTTCCCTCATCAGGAATTCACATTGACTTCTTCCTATTATATTAAGTTTAATTTTCTCTCCGTAGCTTCAGAGACCTTTCATAATCTACAGCCCTTTCAACTGTACAATCTTACTTCCCACAACTCCCCAGTATAATATAAAAATATAAAAATCCTGCATATAATATCAATTATCTATTCATTCACTTAACAAAAACATATTAAGCACCTGCAATGAGTTAGGCATGGGGCTGAATGTTGGAGAAATTCTCAATGTCGACCTTATAGGACATTTTATATAATAGGCACTTGATGGGTTATTAACTGATTGGATTAAGGTATCCCATAAATATTGATTGATTATTGCAATAGCACTAAGGAATGGTAAATGGAGAAAAAGACAAGGATAATAACTAGCTTTTATTGCGTGTTCGCCATATGACCAGCTCATAATTCATTTATTCTTTTTTTTTTTTTTTTTTGAGTT
>NW_007252931.1:793593-812070 GCF_000164805.1 Carlito syrichta
ATCCACTCACCTCAGCCTCCCAAAGGCGCGGGATTACAGTCTGAGCCACCGAGCCTGGCAATTCATTTATTCTTTACAACAACCCCAGGAAAAAGGTATTATCTTTCCCATTTTAGAAATTAGGAAAGAGGCTTGGAGAAACGGCATAACTTGCTCATAGTCAAATAGCTAGTAAGAGGCAAAAGTGAAGCCTGAATATGTGTCTGTCTGCCTCTAAAACTTAGGCTCAAATTCAAATAGAAGCAGAAGGGAGACTAGCAGAAAAGGAAAGGTTTACCCTTCGGAAAAATTCATTGTGAACCAGCCTGAGTAGTCCAACAGACACCTCCGTCCCCTTCGCCAGCTGCCCAAGGTGGCATCTCACCACTTGACACCGAGTATTGCTCCCATTCTACCAGAAGAGAGAGAACGATTAGGATGCTGGGATGGAAAATCCCTCTTCCCTGCTCCGGTTCTCCCACCTTCCCCACACCCCCCATGTTAAGGCATCTGACTCTACTTGAAGCATCCCCATTCTGGAACCCTCTTGCGACTCATACCAGTTTGCTTGTGTGCTGAAGCTCTTCTGGATGCACAGGGGGCCCTAGGGGCTCGGTCAGGTTCTGCACTGTGCAGCTTGCCTAGAAGAAGACCCAACTTGAAAGATCCTCCTAAGGGGGTGAGGCCAGCCACTCCAGGCTGAAGGAACATACTACTCACACCCTTGTCTTTTTTTCCCTTTTTTTTTTGAGTTGGAGTCTCACTCTGTTACCCAGGCTGGACCACAGCAACCTCAACTGGCTGAGGCGATCCTTCTGCCTCAGCCTTCCCAAGAGGCTGGAACTACAGGCACGTGCCACCATACCTGGCTTATTTTCTGATTTATTGTAGAGATGAAATAAGTTGCCCAGGCTGGTCTCGAACCCCTGAGCTCAGGCAATCCTCTCACCTCCACTTCCCAAAGTGCTGGGATTACAGGCGTGAACCACCATACCTGGCAGTTTTTTCCTTTTTAAAATGTTTTCCCAAAATTCATTTTTAAAAAGTTTTTCCTTTTATAATCCCTTTTTTCTCCCAAAGAAAACACATATGTAAAAGAAAAGCCCCCCCCAGAGGGAAGAGCCCTGAGAACATTGGCCCTGCAGATAGAGAGCTGGTATCCAGTTTCAGTGAGTACAATTTCAGCTCAAGATGGTGAATTCCATACACTCCCAGGCCAGACTCACATTATTGGTGATGACTTGAGACAGTGATAGGAAGTAATTGCCCCCATAGGCCACAGCTGGAAGGAAGGCTGAGATGGTGAGGCCACTGACCACATAGCAGCCAAGGTTCTGAACCTAAGAAAAGAATTGGAAATGGGAAGAGGTGGGAGACAAAAGAATAAGTTTCCTCATCTATTCCCCTTCACCCTAGATATCACTGACATCCAAGAGAGACTCTTTCCATACTTTTCTTCACAACTGATGCTCCCCCACCCCCATGCCAAAGCCCCTCCGGCTTCTCACCCTAAGAGTGGTTTTGAATTCTGGGCCAGGACCCACTGGGAGGGTCCCGAATGGGTGAACCTCATAGCGGTGCAGGGTGGACTCACTGCGTGAACACCAAGTCAGGAAATGGTCACAGCCATGACATAGACACAGGGGCACATGTTCAGCACACAGACATGGATTCAGGGAAGGCAGGGCCAGCACATGGATAGAGATATGGGGGTATGTGAAGATAGAAATGGAACATGACATAGACTTGATAAAAACTTTATGCCCAAACCCATATCCCTTCATCCCAGCTCCAATGCCCAGGGCCAGAAAAACCCTATACTTAGGAAATTAAGATGCTTAAAAGAGAAGGCTCAGCATGAGTGGGGAAAAGATGGAGTAGCCCCAAGGCTTTGCGTTTCTGAGAACACTGAAGCACATGGAAGGAGAGGGAAGAAACATAAAGGGCATGACTCTCGATTCAGAACTGGGTGCCAGCGAGGAGCCAGGCCATACCTAGAGATCAAGAGGTGAGGTTCATATTGAATGTAGGCTGAGGTCTGGGCTGTGTTGTCTTGAAGGGTCCCATCTCTCTCCAGGCTATTGCTGGGGGCAGGGAGGGGAAAGGCTCGCATCCCAACCCCTCTCAGACACCCCGCTCTGCCAATAGCAGAGTCAATGCTGTTCCTCTCCACCCCTCCAGTAAAGACTCAGTAAGAGAGGCCTGGAAGAACTTCCCCTCATTCTCACCTGCTGGCAGTCAGCTTCACGAAGACCTGGCTCAGGAGGGAGGAGCAGCTAAACTCAAACTCTAGCAGAAAGGTCACCTGGGGGTAGGGGACATGGGATAATGGTAGAGTCTTCCTCATGGAACAACGACAGGGGAGCAAGAGCCCTTGTATGCCTCCTTCCCTGAATTCTCAGGACCCTTAGATCACAGGCCCTGGTTTTCCAGAGCCCCTGTTTCATTCTGGACCCCAACTCACCTTGGCTCCAGTCTGGAAGACAGGATGTCCCACACTGCAGAGTCGAGCATGAACAGAAGGGGCTGTGCATTCCACCTTTACTGGGCTGTCCCTCTGAGGACAGAGGAATGGGGGCGGATGCTGGAGCTGGGGATGCAACTGCTGTCCTACCCACAGACTTTAAATACTGAGCCTTTCTCCAGAGCACCTCACAGCTGAGGCCAATACCCCAATCCTCTTCCTCCTCCTTTCTTTCTTCTTCTTTTTTTCTTATAGTGACAAAGTCTCTCTCTGTCACCCAGGCTGGAGTGCAATGGCATGATCATAGCTCACGGTAACCTCAAACTCCTGGGCTTAAGTGATCCTCTCACCTCAACCTCTTGAGTAGCTGGTACTACAGGCATGCCTCACTATGCCTGGCTAATTTATTAATATTACTATTTTTTTTTCAAAGATGGGGTCTTGCTATGTTGCCCAGGCTGGTCTCGAGCTCCTGGACTCAGGCAATCCTCCCACCTAAGCCTCCCAAAGGGCTAGGATTATAGGTGTGAACCACCATACCTGGCCTCTTCCTCCTCCTTTTTTTCTCCTTCTACATCCCCTCCTCCAAGGGTACCTGAGGAGTAAGACTGGCCAGATGGAGGTTTCTAGAGAAGTTGAAACTCAGGCTAGTGTTGTAGGCATTTTCCTTTTTGTTCTCCAGAGTTGCAGATACCAGCACTCTTCGCCGGCCACCTCGAACCACAAATGGGATCTTCCTGGGAATGGTGAGTAAGGAAGAGACCAGGAGTTGAAGGAGGGTCACAAATCTCACTTTTCTTATCATGGGTAAGAAACATCCCCCAACCCCCAGCTCCCTTTAAGTTTCTTCCAGTCAGTCTCAGGTCACCCTAGTTTGCTCAGTACATGTCCATCCAACCTGGAGCCTCTGATATCCATTTTAGCATTAAGCACCAGGTCTGTGACACATTCGTTGTCAGGGCCACAATCCTTAGAGAAGGGAACCTAGAAGAGAGAGAAGGGACCGAGGGCAGAGAATAAAGCAAGGGGAAAGAAACAGAATTAGGGGAAAGTGAAAAGAAGAGTGGGAATATTTTGACGAGAGGGGCCCAGGTCAGATTTCACCATGATCTCATGTCTCCTCCCTCCCTTTTCTCTCTCTCTTTTTTTTGAGTCTGGGTCTCACTCTGTTTCCCAGATTGGAGTGCAGTGGAATGATCACAGCTCACTGCAGCCTCAGACTCCTGGGCTCAAGCAATCCTCCCACCTCAGCGTCCTGAGCAATTGGAACTACAGGTGCACATCACCATGCCCAGTTAGTTTTTTTATTTTTTGTAGACATGGGATCTCACTATGTTGCCCAGGCTGTTCTCAAACTCCTCAGTTCAAGCAATTCCCCCACCTTGGCCTCCCAAAGTGCTGGGATTACAAACATGAGCCACTGTGCCTGACCTTCCCTCCCTTTTCTAGTGAATTCATTGGGAGGGCAGTGTTGGGACTCAGGGTCAGGGCAGGGCCTGGCATTGCTGACCAGCTTTCGTATAGAAGTGGGTAACCCTTCATCCAGCACAGGCCCTGGCTTTGTGGTGTTGTCCAAGGCGAAGGTCACAGTCAAGGCTACTGGCCGGAGGTAATCCGATGTATCCTAACAGAAACCAGAGTCAAGGATCATGGGGAGCCAGAGTCAGGGGTACAACCCAGGCCCCTGGCAGAATGTGACCATTGTAGTGATCATTTATAGAGCACTTTCTATGTGTTGGGTATTGTCCTAAGTTTTTATCAATACCATTAAAGTTAATTCTAGTACAACTCCTATGATGCAGTTATTATTATCATACCTTTGCAGACAAGAAAACTGAGGTTTGTAGGTTAAGTGACTTGTCAGAGTCCATGGGTGGAAAATGACAGAACTAGAATTCAAACCCAGAGCAGCCAGACTCCAAATCAGAATCATCTCACTTTCCTGGCTTCAGCTTTCTTGCTGATCCAGCTGAAATTCCCCTGACCCAGGCTTCTCCTTACTTTCAGGCCCTGAGGCAAAGCAGTTTCTGCTCCCTCCTCACCAGCACATGGAAGTACAACTGCTCGCAAGTGACATTCCCCACACTGAGCCGGAGCCGCCGAGGGGACAGCCTCTGGCCAGAGCCATCAAATGCTGCACGTGCCCCAGTTGTCCACTCATCCAGTGATGCTGTGAACCGCATGTCTGAATGGGGGAGGTGAGAGTGAGGGTGAAGAAGGGTTCAGAGAGCAAGGCAGGCAAGGGGCTGAGGGTGGCAAGTACACACTCTAGTAACTCACAGAATCGACGATCCCAGCGACCAGGAGTGCGAGAGGTCACTTGGAAGCAAAGGGCTGCGGTCAGGCAGACTGACTGTTGGCCTCGCCGCTTACAGTTCCTCTGAACCACACTGATGGATGGTGGGGTCACCTCCAGTGATGGGGCCAGGCAGACAATGGGCCGGGAACTGGGAACCGGGTCGGAAAGAGATCCTAGCAGTAGCAGGCAAGCCTTTCAAGAGTGCAACCCAGTATTTGCCTCCCCATGGTCAAAAGATACAATGTGGGACTGGTTGCACGTGTTACCCTTTCTGAGCCCTCTGACAGACGATCATAGATTCAATTCAATAAGCATTTGCCATATGCTAGGCACTGTCATTAAAGTCATTACATGGATTATCTCATGTAATTCTCACAATAAACATAGGTACTATTATCATTATTGCCATTTTATAAATTAGGAATGGAGGCACCCAGTAAATCAATGAAGAAAACTGGAATCTAAGTCTGCGACTTTAAGGTTCTTTCTCTTAACAGCTGTGCTCCGCTGTCCACTGACACCTGAGCTGGGACCTCTCACCTGAGCAGGATGGCTGCCCCCTGGGCACCCACAGCCACATCTACCAGATCATCTCCATCCAAATCTAGCCGGCCATCCACACTTCGGCCAAAGTAGCTGAGGGCCTGTGGCATGGAGACGGCAGCAATCCGCTGAGAGGAAAAGAGGGGAGACTGAGGTAGTGACTCACACATCTGGTTTCTCAGGCCTCCCTTCTGGGTCTTTCTAACTTATCCTCCCATCAGGCATGAAAGTCGCCTGTGTTCAGGAGTTCCCAGTTCAGCAACCTGTATCCTATCCCACTGCCTTACTTTTTTACCTGCTGATAAAGTACTTGTTTGGTTTGGGTCTCAAGCCAAGTGGATTATTGAAAGCAAAGACCACAACCCCCTCTCCATCCTGCCACTATGCCCCTGCTTTATTTGGGCACTCCTGACCTGGGCAGGATGGGGCCTGACTCCACTCTGGGTTCCATGATACAGGTACAGCGCTCCCTGATGCCCATCCTCCAGTGGTGCTCCCACAGCCACATCAGCAAAGCCATCTTGGTTCAGGTCAGGAAGTGCACCCATGGCAAAGCCAAACCGAGCATCCTGGGGGGGTTCTGGCTGAAGTGTTCCTTGGAGCATCAGCAAGGACTGCTGTTGGAGATGAGAAGACAGATGATGCTAATCTGGCAGCTGCAACCCTAATCAAGCCCTTTCCTCCTGCCCTCTCCCACACACAAGTCCTGGGAAAGAGGGGTCCCAGTAAGTCTCACCTGGCCCACCAGATACACATAAACACGTCCTGTCTCCTTGTTCTGGGGTCCCAGGAACATGGGGGCAGCCACAAGTAAGACATCAGTTGTTCCATCCCTATCCGTATCCAATGGGCAGAGCTCACTGCCAAAGTATGAGCCAATCTGGGGAGTGGTGGGTGGTAAGGACCCCAGAGAAAAGGGAAGGTGATTGTGGACAAGTGGACTCAGTGGGAAGCACTCACCAGCCTGCCAATCTGGTCCTTACATCCCTGACAGACTCTGCCAACCAGAATTCAGCACAGACTTTTCAGGCCTCTCTCTTGTCCCTTTGTGCTTGTCCCCCATAGCCTGGAGGTCCCTAGGAATCCAAGAGTCCCACCCTCCCTGGGATGTCCTACCTGCTCCCCCTGGAGGCTCTGGGCAACCCTCACAGCTCCATCTTTCTTAAGCTGAAAGGCAATGACTTTTCCACGATGTCTAAACCGAGGAGCTCCTGAGAGAAAGAGGCGGCGTCCACTCCGCAAAAGCATGGAAGAAACTGAGTAACCTAGAAGTGGGCAAGGTTTCAGAGGTAAAGAGAAAGAAGATGGGGTCAGAGTAGGGGGTTTCCTAAAGGCACAGGAGGAAGTCCCAAGGGAAGGAGCAAGAGTTCAGTGGGAAACCCCATGAGTTAAAAGAGAGTACCTCATACCTCCAACTGAGGAGCATTGCCTCCCCCTGCCCTCCAAGTCCTCTGCAACTATCTGCTACTCACCCAGGTAGGCTGCGTGGTTCTGCAGTGCAGGGGGGAACTCATCTTCTAGAGCCGTTCGTGGGGGGAAAAGGCGGTGACCTTCTTCAAGCCATAGTACTGAGCCCCCCCAGTCATAGGCCCCCACCATCCCAAAAAGAATCCCATCCTGTGGGGCAGAACCAGATGGGTCACAGAGGAAACAGTGGGGAATAAGGAGTAAAAACTATCCGGGAGTGAGAGGATCCCTGAGGGGACACTTGGATTAGTAGGAAAGGCATAGGACAGTCAGTGTGGAGGTTGGTAAAGGAGAAATCTGGAAGGGCCCTAGAGTTGAAGTTGTCTGTCAGAGCTTGGAAGGAGTCATGAAGGATTCAAAAGTTAAGAGGTGTCATAGAGAAGTTAGAGTCTATCCAACCTTTAGCCGATGAGTGGAGAAACCAATCTGAGACATTTCCAGTCCAAAGGAGCTTTCATTTTCTCCATGGGACCCTTGGGCATGAGAAAATATGGAGGCAATATCAGGGTAAGACAGTTTTCCCTTAGTCTGACTGAACTTACTCCAGAACCCCACCTATATTCCAGAACACCCCCACCCTGTCCTCCATTTCTCCAGGGTAGTCATTACCCTCAAGGCCAAAAATCCGATCTCCTAGTGCATCCACAATGTCAGTCAGAGCAGCCTCATCTGTGACATTGAAGAAGAATCGCTCATCTGGATCACTGGCAATTGTTCTAATTTCCCGCAGGAAAGAGCTGGGGTCTCGCTGCCGCCGGAGGTAGTGACCAAGGACCTGTGGTCAGGAGATCAAAATGGGATCTGTCAGCTGTGTGGACTGAAGCATTAGAGCTGGTATAGAACATAGCCATCTAAAGTGAGGTGGCTGAAGTCTGGAAGTAGTGACTGCCTCTATTTCCTTCAAGTTCCCAGTCTTTGGGCAGTTCACAGGTCACCGCCCTCTCCCCTCCTTCCAGATCCAGAGTCAATTCTCACTGCAATCCCATAGCGTGTCACTCTTCCAGCCTCACAGGCTTTTAGTGCTGCAGGAAGTTCCTCTCCATCATGTGATTCCCCATCAGTGATAACCACCAGTAGCCTGGCAGCCTCAGGTCGGCCCCCGTGGGACTGACTGAACCCTTCTGTGCTGAGAAGAGACAGAGAGGAGTGAGGTATGATCAGATGTATGCAGGCACGTGTGTGCAGATGCATACACACACACACACACACACACACACACACACACACACACACACACACACTCACACACAGGATTTAATATTGTCAACAGTTCACTGAAGTCAGGCATCTTGCCTTTTAGGCCATTCCCTGAGTATCTAATGCAGAGATGCATGGAGTAAGAGCTCAAATGTTTAAATGCCATAGAACACATGAAGTAGAATATCAGCAATGCAAATGAAGTACAACCTTCATTCATTCATAGATTCATTCGACAAATATTGCATTTGGGAGGACAAATATTGAGGAAATGTAGAATAAAGGAGAATGGTCAGGTCAAGGGAGTCTTCCCAGAAATGAGTTTTTAATCAAGTTTGGAAAGTGGGCTAGGCCATGAGTAGTGGAGAACCTGAGGACCAGGATCAAAGCTGGGGTAGAGGGATGGAGAGAGAGTTCTGCCTTTGAGACATGGAGAGACACAGACATAGTCATAGTGTAGAAATGCAGAGAGGGAGTGCCACGACTGCCAACTTAGTCATCCTCCATGGACCACTAGTGTACATACAAAAATAAGCATGCAAACCCTTGGGACATACACACTGCATGCCAACCCTTCTAAATCAGCATCATTCTAGCCTCTCACACTCTCCTTCACAGTGCCTCACCAGGCTACCATGATTGCTTGGGCAGTCTTTGTCTCTCGTCCTTCCCGCCGACTGAGGTTCCTTGCTGCTCTCACCACTTCTTCCTTGGTTCGGAAATCTCCCAGGAACCACTCATGTATTGGGCTCTCCCCATACTGGACCAGTCCCACCTGGGAATAAAGTGTGCACTCAAATGGAATGTGTGTATGTGCGATGGGGGAAGAGGAAAAAGAACAAAGTGAGAGCGGGGAGATGAACACCTGGATACTACTGAAGATCACTTGTATTTATCCTCTTTCTCCCTCCTGTCTCTCCCCCTCCAAGTCCCTCCATATTGCCACCCCCCGTGCTCCCTGTGCTCTGTCTCTCTTGCGCGCTCTCTCTCTCTCTCTGTCAGACAGAGTCTCGTTCTGTTGCCCAGGCTGGGATGCAACGGCACGATTATAGCTCACTGTAGCCTTGAACTACAGAGCTCAAGAGATCCTCCACCCACAGCCTCTTGAGTAAACGGGACTACATGTGCGTGCTACTACGTCTGGTTAATTTTTGTTTTCATTCTTTTTAGAGATGACAGTCTCACTATATTGCTCAGGCTGGTCCCAAACTCCTAGCCTCAAGTGATCCTCCCAGCTTAGCCTTCTGAGTAGCTGGCGCAAGCCACTGAACTGGATTTATATTGCCTTCTCTTACCTGTATCTGCTCCGGGTCAATAAATAGTCTCCCTACCAGTCTTCGTAGGAAAGTCTGAACTTCAGACCAGGGGTAGATGCTGTTAGAGCCATCCAAGACGATGACAACATCCATGTATGTGGGGCAGCCTAGGAGGAGGGATATGGTGATGGGGAACAAAGAGATAGAAGGATACTGGGCTGGGGGCAACAAGGGAAAGCCACAGAAGGGTACGTTCAGTTCAAACATGTATAATGCACATCTTACATTCAAGGAAGGCGCTGTACCAGGCTCTGGGTAAATGTAGAACTTAATAAAGAAGGAGACAGGCATAGATACAATTTACTAAAATGCAAGAAGAAATTGGCCAGACACAATGGCTCAAGCCTGCAATCCCAGCACTCTGGGAGGCCAAGGTGTGAGGATTGCCTGAGACCACTGGCTCAACACCAGCCTGAACAACTTGGCGAAACCTCACCTCTCTCTATATATATATTTTTTGAGTTAGAGTCTCACTCTGTCACCCAGGCTAGAGTGCAGTGGCAAGCCCACAGCTTCGATTTGCTAGCTCAGGTGATCCTTCCACCTCAGCCTTCCAAGTAGCCACAACTACAGGTACGTGCTACCACACCCAGCTAATTTTTTGATTTTGTAGAGACGAGGCCTCACCATGTTGCCTAGGCCAGTCTCGAACCCACGGGCTCAGGCAATCCTCTCGCCTCGGCCTTCCAAAGTGCTGGGAATATAGGCTTGAGTCACCTTGCCCAGCCTGCACTGAGTTTCTGAAGTTGGTTAGATCAGATCATGGGATCTTGATGCCCTGGAAAGGGAGTCTGAATTCTAATCTGTCAGGAAGCAAGACACTTTTGCAGGCCCATTAAGTAGCAATGGCGATAGCAATGAAAGCTCTCTGCTAGCCACCATACTCTTTTGCCCCATCTTTTTCCCACCCAGCACTCCCTTCTGGGAACTGAATCCTCAGGCCCTCCATTTGGCTCACGTTGAGCAGTGGGTGCCAGGCTTCCCTGGGGCCGGAATGAAGCATCCACATGGGCGCATATCCCAGAGCTGAAGACAGAGCTGCCACAAGCACGAGACCAGAGAGGGGCACAGGCCTGGGAATGGGGGGAAACAGTTACTCTCAGACTTGGGAGGGCACCCTCAGGGCATGCTCCCAGTTGAAGGAGGCATTTAGACCACTCCTTATGGTTCTCCGCCTTGCTTTCTAGGGTTTTTAATTCCTTGACCTCCCCACATAGCCCAGCTTCCCATACCACACTGCTCTTTTCTCTGCCAACAGACCTTCAGAGACCCTGTCACTGCCCTTTCCTTAGCTCACCATGAATCCCCCATTGCCATCTGTCTCTAACAGAGACATCCCCAGGTGCATATTCACAGGAGGATGAGATGAATTTCCCAGCTGATAGTCACCTAGTTGGAAGGAGGTGAAAGACAATGAGATCATATGAGTTCAGGGTGATTTTGGAAAAGAATGAGAAGGAATTCAATATCAAATTAGAGATGGAGGATATATGGGTTATGGGGATGTAGTAGCTGAGGTTATAGGGGATCAAAGCTACTAGGGTATGAAGGTTAGGGGTTAAGAGGGGAAGGGTCAGGCATCTTCTTACCCAAGTGGCCCTTGGCACATGGAGCACTGTGGGGACCCCCTACAGGGCAGCGATAAACATCCCCTCTTCGGTCGCCTGACGGTCCATCCCAGGGGGCACCCACCAGCATCCTGGGAGGAGGATATGAATATAAGCATAAGGTGAACATAACCATTGATTGACATTGGCCAGAGGGAAAGGGTATGTAGGCAAGTTTAGAGAGTCACTTTATTTTTGAGTTGGTATCTCACTCTGTCACTCAGGCTGTTGTGCGGTGGCATGATTATGGCTCACCACAGCCTCGACCTCCTGGGCTCAGGCAATCCTCCTGCTTTAGCCTCCTGAGCAGCTGGGACTACAGGTATATGCCACAATGCCAGGCTTATTTATTTATTTTTAAGATATGAGGTCTTACTATGTTGCCTAGGCTGGTCTCAAACTCCTGGGCTCAAGCAACCCTCTCCCCTTGGCCTCCCAATGTGCTGGGATTACAGGCATGAGCCACCATGCCCAGCTGTCCCAGCCACTTTCAAGAGAACAGATTCATTTAGGGTCCCATCTATCTTGCCCCCCCTTTATCAGCACTATCACAGTCCCAATCTCATGGCCCTCTGGTTTCCTCCTCACCATCGCTGTCCACCCCCAACATGTTGTAACACACTGTATCCAAATTCAGCCTCTGGTGGCCCTGGGAATAGGCGTGGGCGATGTACATCTAGGTTAAAGGAGGAGCAGAGACCTGTGGGGCCAGGATCATAAGGTTAGTATGAAGTGGTCACAGTCAGTGAATGATCAGAGGCACAGTCAGAGAGAAGCCATGAGGGGTTGTCTTGGTCTCAGTCTATCTGCCTGCTTTTGCACTCATAAGCTCTCCTGGCCTCACTCAATGTCATGTACTCAGAGCCACAAGCAAGGATGTCCAGATGTCTAACCTGTGGCCCTTTGCCATGCCGAGGCACAGCTGTATTTCCATTTCCATCCCTGAAATTTCATTCACAGACATGTCTAGAAAGGTCAAGTTACTCTTTTCCATATCATTCCTCCTACACATTCTCATCCCTTATGAAGGAGAGGGCCTTTCTGCAGCCCCAGAATTCCTCTCAAATTCTCCCCAAAACCCAGAGCCATAAGGGGAATGAAAGGAAGCTAAGGAGCACTGTGTCTGGGCCTCTCCTTCTTTTTCTGTCTCTTGACTCCCAGTGTCATTGTCACACACTTTCTCCAATGTCTAGGTCCCTGGTTGATTCTGGCCCTGGAAACCTCAGTGGTAATTAACTGGGTGGGAACACTCGTCTGCCCACACACAGTTTGCCATCTATCCTTGCCAAGGGTCCCATCACCCCAAAGTTTCCCTCAACTGCTTTTTTTTAACTCATCCATCCTCCCTACTGCCCCCTCCTACCTATATGGTTTCCTCAAACTTTAGCCCACTCTAAAGATGCCCAGTCATGTCTAGCCGATTCATCCCTTTCAACTCCAATCCCTTTAAAATCAGAGCTGGTATTTTAGGAAACAAAGATTATAGGGCACTAACAAGGAAAAATTCCAGGCTTCTTATCCCTCCCATGACTCGCTCCCTGTGTCTTGCTCTTTTCTTCTAATCAGCCCCCTCAGGCTACTCCATCACTACCATTACTAATGGCGTTAGCTTTATCCCAAACTTATCCCATGCTTATTTTCAGAAAGGTGTTTCATATGTGAACCTTTTTGCATCCAGAAAACTGGCAGGGTTGTATGACCAGGAACTGCCTGCCACTCATTAGTTACATAAACCCAGAGTTCTGACCACATAGTCAGTTATGCCTCAGGCCCCAGAGACCACCAAGGGTAGAGAGAAGCAGGGAGGGGCATAATAGGAATCAGACTAGCCACGTGGAAGGTCACATCATGTTTCTTTTGTCTTCTTACTACTACAGGAAGGTTACACTTAGGAAAGTTTTTTATAATTACATACAAATCTTATGCAAGGCTCTAGGAAGCTTCCACCCCTGCCAGTCTCAATACTGAAGCAGTCATATGTGGGGGGAAAATGCACACATGCACACACCTACATACACAAAACGTAGAATTCTACATTAGCTTCCTACCCTAAATCCCAAAGAATTTTAACTCTAATGGCCCCAATTCCAAACAATACATGTATCTTCCATTCCCACCAGAAACCAAGAAGCTAAACACCCTCACCTGTCAGGAACACGAGGGGCAAAAACAGGTGAGAGATGAGGGGGAACTCCATGCCTGGTTGTTCTCTGTTCTGCATGAGATGTCCTCTGGCCTCTATCTGTTCCTCTCCTTTTCTGTTTTCTTTACTTTCCCTCCCATCCTGCCCCCTCCCACTGGCAGCTAAAAATAAAGTTGGAAGGAATGGGAGGAGTGATGGTGGGGAACTGTGGGGAGCCCCAGACCAAAGAAAGGACAGAACGATCTTAGTCTATTTCTCTGCCTTGGTGCTGCCCCCTGGAGGCCTCATCTAAACATGCAAAGAGAACATATTTTTGACTATTTCTGCTTTTTTTCTCCTCTTTCATTGTTGCCAGGTCAATAATGCTTTCCTCAGATTTGGAACTGAAGATAGAAGTGGGAGATAGATTATTTTTACTTCCTACCCTTAATTATTTCAACCTAGAATACAGAAATGAAAGAGCTCCACCCACCCAGGGGAGTTACAATATGTGAAGACACAGCCTCAAAACTAAGCCAGTTCCACTGCACTTAGTTGTTTGTGGCTCTTAGCCTCTGTTGCCTTGTGGCATTATGGTTTTTAGGGGGACTATAACTGTGAACTTATGTGGAGTGTGTTTTATAGAGTCAGTATAATTACTTTAGCATTAGACCCCTCCCCCCAACTAGCCCAACTCCTTAACTAGGCTATAAACACCTTAAAGCTGGGACCATAGAGCTTCTTAACTTTTTGTATGTCCATTATCTAGTATTTCACTCTACATACTGCAGGTGCTCAATAAAAATATATGAGTGATAACGCTAGTGGCTAATCTCATGAAAAACGCAAGCCATAGTGACAGGAATAGGGGTCTCAAACGACCAAGAAATGAGGGACCAGACCAAATGTTGATAAGCAAACTGAACTTTAATTTGCTGACCTGGAAGGCTTGCTCTCTGTTATGGGCATGGGCCATGTCTATTTACACAAAATCATTGTACAGTATTTACAGCAAGATGCTACACACAGCATCATTCTGGATAGGCAAATAAGGGGTAAGAACAGGCTAGGGAACAAAGCTCTGAAATCAAAGTGTAACCTGAAGGTAGGAGTACAGGGAGAGGTAAGGGCCAAATCGTGAGGAAGTTTGGTGAGATAGACATGAGGGAGAAAAGGAAGCATCAAACAACCTGTGGTGCAGAGATATGAGGGAAGAATCCACGGAGACATAAAGTCTTAAACATTAGGATCTGGAGTTTGAAAGAGGAAAAATCTGCCATAAGCCACCCTGTGAGAAAAAAGAAGGCAGTTAGAACTTACCAACCAAGCCTTATACCTCCCCTACGGAAAAGGCATTCTGCTGAGTAAACCCCTGGAAAGAAGACTGAGAAGTTTTTTTAAAAAAAAGAGGAGAGAGAGATGCATAGACACAAAATCTTAAGAATTCTTAAGAGACACAAACTAAATAGAGTCAAAAGAGACACAGACAACGAAAGAGGAAAAGAACAAAAGCTCAGGCATATTAGAATCATTCAGTTGCCGTCACAAGTCACCTTTCCTCACCTCATCTTCCTCAAAACTCCTCCCTCCATCCCTAAACCTCTGAATTTTGACTTTAATCAAGGAGCTGAATTACAGTGAGGCTGGTACATGGGGGACAAACTAAGATTCCATATCACCAATTCATTATCCTCTATCAGAAAGTTAGGGCTTAAGTCGTAGCCAGGGACAGATTAGGGTAAGAATAGACAGGATGGAGGACACAAGCCCACAAAGCCCCACAATCCCAGGGCCACAGCGCCAGAGGCCTAGTTTGTCCAGTGGAATGAAAAGATCACAGGCATTTCTGACCACATCCAGTAGAAGAGGGGGATGACCTCGAAGAACTCGAGCCAGAAGAAGGACTCGGAGGCGGAGCTTCAGAACGAGTTGGGGCAGACCTCCTTCTGGAGTCCCTGGTCCTCCAAGTCCCCCGGTTTCAATTCCTCCTGTGACCCCTCCTCCAGAACCTTTCAGTCGCCGGATACAAGCTGAAGATTCTTGTTCCATCAGTAGGCGAATTTCATAAGCATCACGGCTCAAATTCATGATGAGGGAAAACAGATAGTACCTGATATACACAGAACAAAAAGGTCAGTAAAGGAATGTATACCGACTTAACATATCCAGCATAACATTTTATTTTCCGAAAGTACAAAGGGATTATACATTAAAACATCAAAAGTGAATCCTATTACCTGCTATCAGAAATGTCCTCCCTTGAGGATATTATATGAAGCAAAATAAGCCAGCCACAGCAGAAAAAAAAAACACTGCATAATCTCCTTTATATTTGGAATCTAAAATAGTCTAACTCATAGAAGCACAGAATAGAATGGTTGTTGCCAGGGCTTAACCAGTGGTGGGAAATGGGAATATATTGGTGAAAGGATACAAAGTTTCAGCTATAAAAATGAATAAATTCTGGAATTCTAATGTATAGGATGGCGACTGTAGTTAACAATACTATATTGTATACTTGAAATTTGCTAAAAGGGTAGATCTTGAGTGCTCTCACCATAAAAATAAAAAAAGGAATTATGTGAGATGATGAGTATGTTAACTAGCTTGATTTGGTGATCATTTCACAACGCACATGTATAAAACATCAAGCTGCACACTTTACACATATACAACTTCTATTTGTCAATTATACTCCAATAAAAATGAAAACAAAAAAGTCTTCCTACCTTTCTGTAACTAATATGTGTTTATGTGTACCTTAAGATCCTGGCTTAAGTCGGGCTCAGTGGCTCAGCCTGCAATCCCAGCGCTTTGGGAGGCTGAGGTGAGTGGATTGCCTGAGCCCGCGGGTTCGAGACCCGCCTGGGCAACTTGGCGAGACCTCATCTCGACAATAAATCAAAAAAATTACCCGGGCTCCAACTCAAACAACAACAACAAAAACAAAGATCCTGGCTTGAAACTCATGAGCATCATGAAATCTTTCAAGGTCAGCCTCAAATTTCAGTTTTCAACTTGGCAACACACACATACAAACACACACACATTCAGACTGACCTAAAACAAAGTAAACTTGTTTTGAAAGACCAAACTTCAGTTGCTTCAGAAACTCAGACACATTATAGGTCACCTAAATTCAATCCCCTTTTAAAAATTAAGAACTGCTTTTATTGCCTTATGAACTATATTTTCTTGCTCAAGCTGAGACAGTCAGCAACTAACAATGTTATCGTTAAGCACATATTAAAAAGAAACTTGCAGTCATAAAGAACAAAATTATGAACTTGGCAGCAACTTGGAGTTAGAGTCTGTATTACTCAGTGGTCTATCACAGAAACAAAGAACTGAGTAACACACGTTCTCACTCATAAGCAGACCCTGAACAATATTCATAATACTGTAAGAAAGGGATTGGTAGCCAGGCATGGTGGTACATGCCTATAGTTCCACCTACTTGGAAGGCTGAGGCAGAAGGATCGCCAGAGCCCAGCAGGTTGACACTGGGGTGGCCGTGAGTGTGCCAGTGCACTCCAGCCTGGGTGACAAAGTGAGACTCCAATTCAAAAATAAAAGAAAAGAAAAGGATTGGCAGTAGTAGGAAACTGCTAGGGGAGGGAGAGGGAAGGGGGTGGCATGTCATCAATAAGGGAGGGTATCTGATCTCAAACCAGGTGATGTGGGGACCAAAGCGAGGCCCAAACTTTACCTGTACAATGACCATTTATATACCAAATCCTGAATTGTACCCCACATCTTTAAAATAAAAATAAAGGAAATAGGGTATTTCTTTGTGTAGAAGAATCAAAATGGAGACTACACTGTAATCATATTGCTTTTCCTTGTGGCACCAGAAAGAAATGAACAAAAGGCAGCCAGACTAGGTGGCTCGGCCTGTAATCCCGCGCCTTTGGGAGGCTGAGGTGAGTGGATTGCCTGAGCCCGCAGGTTCGAGACTCGCCTGGGCAGCAAGACCTCATCTCTACAATACATTAAAAAATCAGCCGGGTGTGGTAGCGCACACCTGTAATTCCGGCTACTTGGAAGGCTGAGGCAGAAGGATCGCCGGAGCCCAGCAGGTCGAGGCTGCGGTGGCCAGGAGCGGCCACTGCACTCCAGTCTGGGCGACAGAGTGAGACTCCAACTCAAAAAAAAACCAGAAATGGACAAAAGGCAAAAATAAATGAAGTTAAAACCTTCATATAAACTATACAGCTATTTAGTATAAAAGGAATTTAGGCCAGGTACAGTGGCTCACATCTGTACTCCCAGCACTTTGGGAGGCAGGGACAAGAGGATTGCCTGAGTCTGGGCGTTCAAGACCAGCCTGGGTAAACTGGCAAGACCTTGTCTCCACAATGAATCAAAAATTTAGTTGGGCGTAGTGGTGCGTACCTGTAGTTCCAGCTACTTGGAAGGTTAAGGCGGAAGGATCACCTGAGCCCAGCAGGTCGAGGCTGCAGTAGCTGTGAGTGTGCCACTGCACTCCAGCCTGGGTCACAGAGTGAGACTCCAACTCAAAAAAATAAAATGAAAAAGGAATTTAATAGAATTGGGTTCGAATAATACTAGCTACACTATGAATAGGTAGTCAAATATTTGTGGGGTTTTTGTTTTTAAAATTATTTTACACTCAGAGGGTACACGTGCAGGTTTGTTATACGGCAATATTGCTGATATTTGGGCTTCTATTGAACCTATCACCCAATAGTGAACACAGTACACAATAGGTAATTTTTTGATCCTTACCCTTCTCCTTTCCTTCCCCCTTTTGGAGTCCCCAGTGTCTACTGTTTCCATCTTTAAGTCCATGTGTACTCATTGTTTAGCTCTCATTTATAAGTGAAAATATGTAGTATATGATATTCTGTTCCTGAGTGAATTCACTTAGGATAATGGCCTCCAGCTACATCCACACAAAAAATAAATACAATGCTTTAAAAAAAAAAAAAAAGAGGCACAGATATTTAAGTTACTGCCAAATGTGTTAGGTTATAAGTTCCTTAAGTACAAAAATCTATTTTTTATGTTTAATCCACTCGATAATGGTGGTCAATAAATTGTTCTACCTACAAAATACCTTGAATCCAACCACATCTCTCTGTCACATCCCACCACCACAGTCCAAGCCACTATGATCTCTTGTCCAAAGAGCTTAGCTTTTCTCTCTCTCTCTCTCTTTTTTTTTTTGAGTCGGGATCTCACTCTGCTGCCCAGGTTGGAGTGCAGTAGAATGATCATGGTTCACCACAGCCTCAAACTCCTGGGCTCAGGCTATCCTTCTGCCCCAGCCTCCTGAGAAGCTGGGTTACAAGTATGCACCACCACACCTGGATAATTTTAAATTTTTTTTGTAGAGATGAGGTCTTGCTATGTTCCCCAGGCTGGTCTCAAACTCCTGGGCTCAAGAAATCCTCCTGTCGAGCTGGGCTCGGTGGCTCAGGCTGTAATCCCGTGCCTTTGGGAGGCTGAGGTGAGTGGAT
>NW_007252931.1:812090-813617 GCF_000164805.1 Carlito syrichta
TCCAGTCTGGGCGACAGAGTGAGACTCCAACTCAAAAAAAAAAAAAAGAAAAAGAAATCCTCCTGTCTCAGCCTCCCAAAGTGCTAGGATTACAGGTGTGAACCACTGCACCTGGCCTGCTTTAGTCTTTTAACTGATCTCTCCATGGTCACTCTTGCCCTCATCCCCAGCAATCTGATTTCATACAGTAGCTAGAATAAATGTAAATCACATCACTACTCCTCTTCTTAAAGCCCTCCATGGTTTTCTTTCTGCCACATTTAGAATAAAATCCAGATACCTTAGGCTTACAGATTCAACATCTGACCTCTGGCTCTCTATCTTGTATCATTCTTTCAATCACTATGCTCAACTATATTGGATTCTTCCTACATTTTAAATCCATCAAACGTGTTCCTGCCTTAAAACTTTTGCACTATCTAGTCCCTACCTGGAATATCCTCCCTCCAAACTCTTCATGACTGGCTCTTTCTTGGTCTTCAGGTCTGAGCTTAAATGTCACCTCTTCAGACAGGCATTCCCTGATCCTCAAATCTAAAACAATGAGTCAGTTACACTCTACTATTTTACCTTCCTGCATAGCACTTACCACTATCTGATATTTTTCTTATTTATTGCTTATTTTTTTATTTTTTATTTATTTATTTTTATTATTTATTGTTTATTTATGTTTGTCTATTCTCATTACAAGTAAGTTCCACAGGAGCAGGGGTCTTGTTTGTCTTCAACTACTGTATCCTTATATCTAGCTCCTACCACATAATAAGAGCTCAAAAGGCTGGACTTGACGGCTCAACCTGTAATCCCAGCACTTTAGTGAGTGGATTGCCTGAGCCCGTGGGTTTGAGACCCACCTGAGCAACTTGGTGAGACCTTGTTTCTACAATAAATCAAAAATTAGCCGGGAGTGGTAGCACACACTTGTAGTTCCAGTTATTTGGAAGGCTGAGGCAGAAGGATCACCGGAGCCCAGCAGGTCAAGGCTGTGGTGACCGGGAGCATGCCACTGCACTCCAGTCTGGGCGACAGAGTGAGAATCCAACTCAAAAAAAAAAGAGCTCAATAAATATTTATTGCATGAAATGAATAAACATAGCACATAGATTCTTCTAGGGAGCTTCTTTTCCATACCGCTCCATCTATGTCTCTGCTCCCAGACTTCATATATCATAAGCTGTATCATAGTTGTAAATGAGAAAGATGAAAAGCAAGGCAGAAATGGAGATGGAAGGATACTAATATAATAAAAAAGAACAAAGACATTCATAGGGAAACAAAAAACAAATAGATAATATGTATATAGAGAATTTTACTTGCAAATTGTATTTTTCTCTGCCTTCATCGTTAGCAACATATTAAGTCCAAGCCAACATTGTTCCTTGCTCACATTAGGGTATCTCCTCTTCTTTTGCCCCATTGCAATCCATTTTTGACATTGCAGCAAGAGAGATGTTCTTTAAAAACAACTTGAAGCCGGGCTCGGAGGCTCAGCCTGTAATCCCGCGCCTTTGGGAGGCTGAGGTGAGT
>NW_007252931.1:813829-828256 GCF_000164805.1 Carlito syrichta
CCACTGCACTCCAGTCTGGGCAACCAAGTGAGACTCCAACTCAAAAAGAAAAAAAAAAAACAACTTGAATCATATCGTGTCCCTGCTCAAAACCCTTCAATAATGCCACACTGGACTTAGGATAAGATTTAAACAAAACAAATTTTTAAAATCTTATCTCTGCCTAAAAGGCTCTGTATGAATGATTTAGCCCGTCTATCTCCTGAATTTGAACTTATGCCCTTTACTCAATACTGTCCTCTATCTCTCTCCTTCCTTCCTTCCTCTCCCTCCCTCCTTCCCTCCTTTCCTTCCTTCCTTCCTTCTTTCCTTCCCTCCTCCCTCCCTCCCTCCCTTCCTCTCTTTCTCTTTTTGAGTCAGGGTCTCACTCTGTCACTCAGGCTGGAAAAAGAGTGGTACAATCACGGCTCACCATAGCCTCGACCTCCTCGGCTCAGGCGATCCTCCTGCTTTAGCCTCTCAAGTAGCTGGGACTACAGGTATGCACCACTAATGAATTAATTATTTTTGTATTTTTGTAGGGACTAGATCTCACCAAATTGCCCAGGCTGGACTCGAACTCCTGGGCTCAAACAATCCTCCTGCCTCTCAGCCTCCCAAAGTGCTGGGATTACAGGCGTGAGCACTGCTCCTGGCCTGAATTTCTTTCTATTTCACTACTTCCCTGAATCTTTCTTGATTCAAAGTCTGTCTGGTATGGTGGCTCACACTTGTATTCCCAGCACTTTGGGAGGCTGAGGATACCCTGAACCCAGGAGTTTGAGACCAGCATATGCAACAGTAATACCTTGTCTCTACAAAAAGTTAAAAAATTAGCCAGGCATGTGGTACATGCCGTAGTACCAGCTACTCAGAAGGCCAAGGCCGGATTGCTTAAATCCAGGAGTTTGAGGCTGCAGTGAGCTGTGACTGTGCCACTGCACTCCAGTCTGGGCAACAGAGTGAGATCCTAATTTTAAAAAGCCTCTGTTTTCTGTTTGGAAATGTCTTTTCTGCTACTGTTTGCTTTGCCTAACTCCTCCAACTCAAACATCAGTTCTAAATTAAAATATTACTTTCTCAAATAGTTCTCTGATTTTTCTATCTAAACTAGCTTCCTTTGCTATATTCTTTCATAACACTGTGTACTTTTCCACAAATATATCTGAGTGATTTTTAGTTTCTTTATTTTATTATTATTATTATTTTTGAGTTGGAGTCTCACTCTGTCACCCAGACTGAAGTGCAGTGGCTGCTCCTGGCCACCGCAGCCTCGAACTGCTGGGCTCCGGCGATCCTTCTGCCTCAGCCTTCCAAGTAGCTGGAACTACAGGTGTGCGCTACCACACCCAGCTAATTTTTGATTTATTGTAGAGATGAGGTCTCGCCAAGTTGCCCAGGCAGGTCTCGAACCCACGATTTTTAGTTTTAATATCCAACTCCCTTGCTAGATTGGGAGCTTCATGGGGATAGGCACATTGTCTGTTTGGTTCCTTACTTTATCTTCTGGCCCACAGTAAGCATCTAGTAAATTTTTTTTTTTTGAGTTGGAGTCTCACTCTGTCACCTAGGTTGGAGTGCAGTGGCATGCTCATAGCCACTGCAGCCTCGACCTGTCTTCCAAGTAGCTGGAACTACAGGTGTGTGTTATCACGCCCAGCTAATTTTTTGATTTATTGTAGAGACGAGGTCTTGCCAAGTTGCCTAGGCTGGTCTCAAACCCCTGGGCTCAGGCAATCCTCTCGCCTTAGCCTCCCAAAGTGCTGAGATTACAGGCTTGAGCCACCGTGCCTGGCTGGTAAATATTTTTAAAATCAATGAATGAACAGGCAGTGAGAGGGGCATAACCTATGACATAGATAGAAGCACAATCAAAGCATTATAATATCTTGCTCAATCCTAGTCATTGTCAAGAAGAATATGCTTTTCATCTGCTCTTATTTGTTAATCTCTGATAGCTTAAGACTTAAATGAAGATTGGAAGCCAAGTGATTGATTAAGACATATATACTCTAGGAGGCTCCTGAGAGATCTTTCTCTCATAAAAGATACGTTATGGAATATGGAGGCTACAGAAAGATCTTGTAGAAGAAAAGGATATCAAACCTGAATGAACGCTGGGCCCACTTCTCCTGATCCACGCGGGGAGCCAGTCCAGATTTTCCAGCCCATAGGACATTGTCACAGGCGAAGTATAAGGCTCGATTGAGGTGACTAACAGTGATGCAGAATCTCAGGACAACATCTGATAGGTGCACAGCTCTTTTGGCTGACTCAAGGGCATCTGCTGAGTTACCCAGGCGCAGAACTTGTGGAGATCAGCAAGAGAAAGCAAGGATTTGGAAGCAGAGAGGCAAATAGAGAGCAAAAAACAGAAAAAGAAAGCAAGAGAGTGAAAGTCAGGCAAGTAATAATTGTAACAGTTTTAAAAAAAAGCAGAAACAGTTCATTCTTTTTTTTTTTTTGTCAGAGTCTCACTCTGTTGCCCAGACTGGAATGCAGTGACACACTCACGGCTGCAGCAGCCTTGACCTGCTGGGCTCAGGTGATCCTTCTGCCGCAGTCTTCCAAGTAGCTAGAACTACAGACACACACTACCATGCCCAGCTTATTTTTATTTATTTATTATAGAGATTAGTTCTTACCAAGTTGCCCAGGCTGGTCTGGAACCCCTGGGCTCAGGCAATCCTCTCATCTCAGCCTCCCAAAATGATGGAATTGCAGGCATAAGCCACTGTGTCTGGCCAGTTCATTATTTTACTTTTTCTTTTCCCTGTTGACACCTTGATATAACTGTTCATTCTTTTTTACTTCAAATTTAATTAATTTTTGTCCCAGTTTAGTTTCCCAAACTTGTCCCATTCTCTTCAAATCCTCCATTACTTCTTTACACCTGCTCTCTTATCTCAGTTGGAGAAAGGCAGAGAGTAAGTGCAGGGGGAGAAGAGCTGGCAGGGAGGGTACAGGAAGGAGGGACTAAGGGAGAATAGCTGGGGACGGAGGAAGGGTTGCAGTGATAAAAAGAAGTTACTTACGCTTTCTGCCAAGGCTCAGATGGCCCTCCAGTTGCCTAATCTGTTTCTGTAACTCAGGACTGGCCCCATGTTTCTGCAATGCGTGGCCAAGAAGAGAGCAAGCATACTGGGCAGCCCTGGAGGAGAGGATAGACAAGGTAAGATGGAGGCCCCCCCGAACTCCCCTCCTCAAATCCTCCAATAGGCAAGGCTAGAGTTTCCCTTTTCTCAGTTCAAGACCATTCCCTTTCCTCCTCTTCATTTTCATATCTCACCATTTCTCCTCCAGGCCAGGGGCAGGAAAGGACAAAAAGGAGCCAGAAGGGAGTGAGAGCACTATTGAAAGTTGAGAAAATAAGAGATTTGACAATGATGAGGCCTGAAGGGGCCATGAAGGCAGCAGGGAGTCCAATTAGTGTGACATGTACGTGATCGATGACAAAGAGGGACAGTTGGAGGGTAGATTAGTCCTCAGGATAGGTGAACTAAGAGATTTCAAGACCCTCCAGCTGAATGGAGACCAAAAACCAGAGCGGAGGCAGAGGAGTTTCCGGGTGACAGCACGGTGAGGGGACACGGAAACCGGGAGCGCCCCCTCAGCTCTAGGGACAGAGTCCGAGTCGCTATCCACCGCCGGGAGAACGCTCCTCCTTCCACCACCGCCCAGTGAGGAAACAGTTCTTATGTGGACACGGCAACCCTGAGCGGCCTCCCCGCTGGCCCACTCGTGCCTCAGTTTCCCCATCTTCCAGTTATCGGAAAAGAATCATCTCCTCACGACCGGCTCCAATCTGCGCTTCAAGGTCCGTCTGGGACCCCGTAGCAGCAGTTGACCCTTCTTGACCCCCGTAGCCTGAACTGACCTCGCCTCACGAGCATCTTCCTCTGCCCGTCCTCCCCCCATTCCTATTCCGACCGCACCTACACAGCCGCTCCCGGGCCTGGCTCTGGGAACTGAAGCGGACCCAGGCGTCCATGACAGTGGCAGCCCCGGCTCAGAGGCCCCGCTCCCGCCCCACATCCCGCCCCCTAGTCACGCCTCCTGGGCGACCCAACGGTGCCTCGCGAGGGACAAATAACACCAGAAAAGACAGCGCGTGGAACCGGCCCTGGAAGCGGAATTTCAGGACGCGAAGCGGTTTTCTTTGAGCCTACATCTGCGTGTTACTGTGCGTGTGCCTCCGTCAGGGCGTCCCCTTAGTAGACGATCTCCACTCCCAGAGCACGCCTCTAGCAACACGTTCTCTTTAAATATTCAGGAGCAAGGGCGGGGCCTGGGGTGGGGGCGGGGCGAAAAAGCGCCGCAGTAGTCTGCAAGCTCTGGCGGATGGGACGCTCCCAGAACACCCCCAACCCTTTTGCACGCTCGCTCCAGCTGCTGTGGAGGCTGAAGAGGTCTAAGGCAGCAGAAACTCGAAGGCCAGACTAGTCTGTCCGAGGGAAAAGGAACACGATTAGTACCAGATCTCCGTTCCCTGCAGAACCCTGACAATTGGACAGGTGACCTCCTCCAGAATAGATGGAGAGTCTCCAGAGACGGAGGCTTTAGTGGACAAAATTCGCAATAACCAGCTCCAGATCCTGAAAAGGAGGGCGAAGAATCAGAGACTGAAGCTAACCACTTCGTACCCACATTTCATCCTCCCAACCCTTCCACTCCTGGTCACCATGTCTGCGGGCAACAGCACTCCTTGGAAGTCAGCAGCGGGGGAGGATGTCTGGGCGGGATCAGGAGTGGAGGTGGAGGGCTCAGACCTGCCCACCTTCTCAGCTGCAGCCAAGGTCCGAGTGGGAGTGACCATTGTGCTGTTTGTTTCTTCGGCTGGAGGGAACCTGGCCGTGCTGTGGTCCGTGACACGGCCGCAACCCAGCCAGCTCCGCTCCTCTCCAGTGCGGCGACTCTTTGCCCATTTAGCAGTTGCCGACTTACTGGTCACTTTTGTGGTTATGCCCCTAGATGCCACATGGAATATCACTGTTCAATGGCTGGCCGGGGACATCGCATGTCGGACACTCATGTTTCTGAAACTAATGGCCATGTATGCTGCAGCTTTCCTACCGGTAGTCATTGGGCTCGACCGCCAGGCAGCAGTACTCCATCCGCTTGGGCCCCGCTCGGGTGGAAGGAAACTTCTGGGAGCAGCCTGGGGACTTAGTTTCCTGCTTGCCTTGCCCCAGGTGAGTGATTTGTCGGGACTCGGGCATGAGCAGGACAGGGATTTGGGTCCAGAGCATGAAGCTTGGGAGTGAAATGGCGAGCTTGAGAGCCGTTAGCCATTGACCCTCAGGGAAGAAGCCTCTGCTCCCTTCTGCAAGGTTATCTGTATGTTAATTTACATGTTAAGAACCTATTTTTAAAAAGCAGTATCTTGTATTTATCGATGCCTCTTTCTTTCAGACTTGCTTTACTACAATTGGCTTCCATCTCTTTGCATCCTCCTAATCCCATCTCCTTCAGGAGACTGGTGCAGAGAAACTCTAGGGTAGGGAGGAAACATACATGGGAGTCTGTTAAGAAGAGGGTGAAGTCAGGAGACAAATTAGGCAATTACAATATAGTGAGCAGTCAAAAGTGTCATGCTAAATAAGGAGTTAAAGACAATGCAGGGAATTTTTTTTTGGACTTTTGCACTCAGGGACAGCTTTCCAGAGATGTTAAAATTTGCTTGATAGATGTTAAATTAAAGTAGGAGAAATTCTAGGGAGGATGGAGAGTAGAGGGTCTCAAAGTGACTGCTGCTAAAGGTGAGGACTAGAAAATGGTAATGAAGTGGCAGGGGAAGAGAGCTAGATCACAGATAGTAAAGTTGTACTTTATCTGGAGGGTGGTGTGGAGAGATACTAAATTAAAAAATGAAGAGTAACACAATCAAATTTGTATTTTTCACTCTGGCTTTATTGTGGAATGGATGTTAAAACTGGAAACAAGGCTGGGTGTCATGGTTTGATGTCTGTAATCCCAGCACTTTGGGTGTGGAGATGGGAAGATTGCTTGAGCCCAGGAGTTGGATACCAACCTGGGCAGTCCAGTGAGACCTCATCTCTATAAAAAATTAAAAAATTACCTGGGCGTGGTGGCGTGCGCCTGCAGTTTCAACTCTTCAGGAGGCTGATGCAGGATTGCCTAAGCCCAGAAGGTTGAAGCTGTGGTGAGCTGTGATCATGCCGCTGCACTCCAGCCTGGGCAAGAGTGAGACGACTCAAAAACAAAACCAAAACCCTGCAAATAAGCAAGCATCTGAATTTGAGCACTAGGCTAATCAAATCTCAATACTGACAAGGAGCTAGAAATCGAGAATAAAGCTAAATACAAAGCAATTCCTTCAAAACAACGAACACCATTTAGTACTATCATGAAGGAAGTGCGGGATAGAGCAGCATCTCCAAGACTATGGACTTGCATTATGTCTGGAAGGAAGCCAAGAAGGGTCTGTTTTCAGTCTTTGGAATGCCAGTGCCTTATAGTCAGACTTAAGATTTGATCTTTACATCCTCAAGTATCAGAAATGTTATTACTAGAAGTTACTCTGACTATAGTTCTAAGGACAAAGAAAATATTGCTTCCAACAATATGTTGCAAACAGGACCTCTACCACTTCAAGCGTTAAAAAGTGTGTTGCCACAGTGTCATAACAATTACACTTGGGTTTGTTTATATGAAGCAAATTTTAGATGTGGATTGGGAATGAGAAGACTGTTTTTGTTGCATTGTTTGCCTGTTTTACTTTTTTTTTGTCTGAGTCTAGGCTCTATCACTAACTAGCTGTAAGATTTTGGCTAAGGCACTTGAAATCCAAGATGGAACAGGAGATGAATTTTATACTTTTTTTTTTAAGTTGGAGTCTCACTTTGTCACCCAGGCTGGAGTGCAGTGACACCACAGCCTCGACCTGCTGGGCTCAGGCAATCCTTTGAGCTTAGGCAATCCTTCCACCTCAGCCTTCCAAGTAGCTGGAATTAACAGGCATGTGCCACCACACCCAGCTCATTTTTTCATTTTATTGTGAAGACGAGGTCTCGCCAAGTTGTATAGGCTGGTCTCAAACCCGAGCTCAGGCAATCCTCTTGCCTCTGCCTCCCAAAGTGCTGGGATTACAGGTGTGAGCCACTGCACTTGGCCACATTTTACTTTTTTACAGCTTAACAATCTTGACAGTTGCACCCTCTATGTCTCAATGGTAAACTGATAATGACATAATGATACATGTGCAAAAGGTGATATATTTTTGGTTCCAGATTACTTTTTCTTTTTATTAAGAGACAGGGTCTCGCTCTGTTGCCCAGTCTGGAGTATAGTGAGGTGATCATGGCTCACTGCAGCCTCTGACTCCAGGGCTCAAGTCCAAATCAGTGTCCTTCTGGTTAAGTTCTGCCTTTTCCACATACTGTAATTGTATTTAAAATGTGTCAATTACAAAAAAAAAAAAAAAATATATATATATATATACATATATATATATATATATATGTAATAGTGTGATGTTACTGTGGTGCAGGAGTATGAGGGGTAGTTAGAAATTACTTATTTCTGTAGGCTTAAGTGTCCAAGTTATCAGCAGCTGAAAGGAAGGCTTCTGCAATAGATGGTAAATGGCATATAAAATAGGAGAAAGGGGAGACAAAAGGCTATGGACCAAATTGTAAATCTAGGAGCTTTGACTATTTTTATACTCCTCACAATTCTCAAGTCTTCCAGGCACAGCTCAAAAACAAAACACTCATAAATATATGGATGTGGCGGGCACAGTGGCTCATGCCTGTAATCCTAGCACTTTGGGAGGTGGAGACAAGAGGATTACCTGAGCCTACAGGTTTGAGACCAGCCTGGGCAACATGGCAAGCCCTTGTCTCTGCAATAAATCAAAAAATTAGCTAGGTGTGTGGGGCACGCCTATAGTTCCAACTACTTGGAAGGCTGAAGTGGAAGGATTGCCTGAGCCCAGCAGGTTGAGGCTGTGGTGGCCTTAAAGCATACCACTGCACTCCAGTCTGGGTGACAGAGTTGAGACTACTACTCTAGAATTCTATTTCTCTGGTTGATACTATTCACCTTCCCTGAAAGTCCCTCATACCTGCTAAAATCACTTTCCCAAATGCCTTATATCTAGCAATCTAATAGTTATGGAGCTTACCTTTTGCCAAATGAATAGTGATTCAATCTACTGGAACCAAGGCACCAAACTAAAAAAATCTTTAATGATTCAATCCAGAAACCCAGTAAGTTCTCAAAAAGGGGAGGGGCAGCCAAAAGCTTTTGGAAATGTTAAGTTTTATTATAGTTATTGCACACAAGACTATTAATACTAAAGGTCACTTTAGTGTAGCTGCAAAATGGCCTGGAATTTTAGTAGCACCTATTTCATACAAAATTTCTTTTCCCACAAAATTTATCACAGGCATATCAGGAGGATCATTTCAACTAAAAATATAGGTGAGGTGGTAGAAATATTATCCTTTTAGAAAGTGCAATGTGGGCTGGAGATGGTGGCTTCTGCCTGTGACCCCAGCACTTCTGGAGGCCAAGGCAAGAGGACTGCTTGAGCCCAGGATTTTGGGACCAGCCTAGACAACACAGTCTCTACAAAAAATTTTAAAGATGAGTCAGGCATTGTGGTGCATGTCTGTTAGTCCCAGCTACTCGGGAGGCTGAGGCGGAAGGATCACTTGATCCCAGGAGGTCAAGGCTGTGTGCAGTGAGCTGTGATCATGCCACTGCCCTGCAGCCTGGGCTACAGAGTGAGACTCTGACTAAAAAAAAAATAAAAAATAAATAAAGTGCAATGTTAGAAAAATACTTGGGACGGCAGGATTAAGTTCCAAGATTTAACAAACTTATTTCACAGCATCATATCCAAGCCTAAGGGGAAGACAGACTATTTTAAGATACTTTTCCAACCCCTTTAAAATGGCACCATGAGCTGGGCTTGGTGGCTCAGCCTGTAATCCTGTGCCTTTGGGAGGCTGAGGTGAGTGAACTGCCTGAGCCTGCGGGTTCGAGACCTGCCTGGGCAGCGAGACCTCATCTCTACAATAAAATCACAAAATCAGCCAGGCGTGGTAGTGCATGCCTGTAATTCCGGCTACTTGGAAGGCGGAGGCGGAAGGATCGCCGGAGCCCAGCAGGTCAAGGCTGCGGTGGCCAGGAGCGGCCACTGCACTCCAGTCTGGGTGACAGAGTGAGACTCCAACTCAAAAAAAAAAAATGACACCATGGATGAACCATTACTCAGCACTGTGCTACTTCACTTGAAATTTAGGATGAATTGGGAAGAGATAGTGTGACATAGGTAGATAGGTTGGGAGGTACCAGTTCTAATAGTCCTTAACTCCACTCCAGCTGTTCCTGTTCCATACTGTCCGCCGAGCTGGTCCAGTCCCCTTCACTCAGTGTGTCACCAAAGGCAGTTTCAAGGCTCAATGGCAAGAGACCACCTATAACCTCTTCACCTTCTGCTGCCTCTTTCTGCTGCCGCTGACTGCCATGGCCATCTGCTATAGCCGCATTGTTCTCAGTGTGTCTAGTTCCCGGACAAGGAAGGGGAGCCATGGTAAGACTAATCCCAGGCCTTAATCCTTACCCCTAGAACTGTTGCCTCTAGCATCACTTATTTATCTAGCTACCTACCAGCTACTAAACCAAAGTGAGATCCTAAGTCTGTCTCTAGCACCTGATGCTAGAGAAAATTTTATTAAATGCCTTCAATTCTAAACGGCCTCTACCTAAGTTGAATTAGCTGGGCAAGGAACAGGAAAATCACTTTCCCAAATGATCAGGAGACTTGGTGACTTCATGTAACATAGCATCTCAATCAAAACTTTTTCTCAGCCAGGCTCGGTGGCTCAGCCTGTAATCCCACGCCTTGGGAGGCTGAGGTGAATGAATTGCCTGAGCCCGCAGGTTCGAGACCTGCCTGGGCAACTTGGTGAGACCTCATCTCTACAATAAATCAAAAACTTAGCCGGGCGTGGTAGCGTGCGCCTGTAGATCCAGCTACTTGAAAGGCTGAGGCAGAAGGATCGCCAGAGCCCAGCAAGTTCGAGGCTGTGGTGGCCGGGAGCGGTCACTGCACTCCAGTCTGGGCAACAGAGTGAGACTCCAACTCAAAAACAAAACAAAACAAAACAAAAAACTTTTTCTCTAACATGTTTGTCATAATCCCTGGGGGTAGGAGATCATTCAGTCTCAGGATGGGAAGGGGAGGAGGGTTTGCAGCAGTATCCTTTGAGGGGGAGAACTCCATCTCACTGGCTCTGCCCTTCCATCAATTCACTAAAAACTCTTCAGTTCAGAAGGTAAGTGTCTGAATTTGAGTACATTTTCTAAATTCCTAGCCCCTGCTGGTGAATACACCCTCCGCCGCTCCTTAGACAATCGCCCCCGTGTTCGTCTCCGGGCCCTGCGACTGGCCCTGCTTGTCTTGTTGACCTTCGTCCTCTGCTGGACACCTTATTACCTACTGGGTCTGTGGTACTGGTTCTCCCCTGCCATGCTAACTGAAGTCCCTTCCAGCCTCAGCCACATCCTTTTCCTCTTTGGCCTCCTCAATGCTCCTCTGGATCCTCTCCTCTATGGAGCCTTCACCCTTGGCTGCCGAAGAGGGCACCAAGAACTTAGTATAGACTCCTCGAGGGAAGGAGGGTCTGGGCGAATGCCCCATCAGGAGATTCAAGCCTGGAGACAGCCGGAAGCACAAACAAATGTGACATCAAGGAGGGCAACAGAAACAAAAGAGACATTCCTATAACATCCATTTGCTCACAACAGAGTATACAGGAACAGAATAATTTTTCTCTAATACCATAAGAACTCTCACTATTATCCCTGCTCTCTTAGCTTCCAAGACAAAGAAATACTGAGTAGTGTCTCTACTTAAATCCTACATGAGACTTGAGACTATGTCTAACAAAGAAACTCACATAACCAGCCTGGGTAACACAGCAAGATCCTGTCTCTACAAAAAAATCTAAAAATTAGCCAATTGTGGTGGCACATGCTTGTAGTCCTAGCTACTCAGTAGACTGACATGGAGGGAATCACTGGAGCCCAGAAGTTTGAGGCTGCAGTAAGCTATGATCACACAGCTGTACTTCAGCCTGTGTAACAGAGCAAGACCCCATCTCAAAAAACAAACAAAAAAACTCGCATAGAATTCAGTCCTCAGGAGAAGTATCTTCACAATGATCCCTATTTCCTTACTGTAAACAGTGCTTCAGAGCTTTCAATATTAGAATAGGAAATTTTAAACGTAGAAAACAAAAACGAAACATTTATTCATAACCCCCAAAAACCACTAAGCAGATAGGGTGAGAGATTAAATATAAACACAACAAGTTCCACACCAGCCCTGTTTCTCCAAGGCTGCATGGCCGAATGGAATTGTGGAGAGAACACCTGGATAACAGAGGACCTGTCAGCGACGTCTCCGGTCTGGACTTCTGCTGCGTCTTCGTCCACCTCTAGGGAAAAAGCGGGAAGAGGATCCATCAGAGGGAAGTTATACAATATCCTGGTTCTGTTTCGCTCTTATTCCCTTCACCAAAATAGTGTCTGCCCTCTCCACTTTACCTCCTCTTGCCTTTGGGCGGACCTCGAACAAAACACCAGTCAACACTGATCGGCTGTCCCATCAAATCCTGACCATTGAGTCCCTCCATAGCAGCCTGGGCCTCCTTGTATGTTTCATACTCAACTAGAGTATACCCCTGAGGCAAATGAAAAGACATATCAAATCCTCCTACTTCACCAAGCGTCACTGAGTATTCTCTTCCTCAAATCTAAACTCAAATAGAAAAACCTATAAACTTTAAACAATGAATGTACATCCTCCATCCCTACTGTATATACAATGTGTCTGTTTCTGTCTATCTGTCTCTGTCTGTCTCTTTGCTGTATCTAACAAAATTGGTTCCCAATGTTATTTTATTTCAACTTTGCTTTTGGCCAACCACAGAAAACACAGAAGAATTACCAATGCTGTCAAAGGGTTATGGGAGAAGGGAAGCAATGAAGTGTTATTTAGCATACCTTCAGGTATCCTGTTCGCCTGTCCAGGTTGAGGTGGATGTTTTTTATTTCCCCATATTCTGCGAATTTGTCGTGGATGTCTTCTTCAGTGGCTTCCTCATGGACTCCAGTGACAAAAAGAATCCAGCCTTCAACAGCTGTTGGAGAAGGGGGGGAAATTGTACAAGCACATGAGAGAAAAACTGCAAACAGGATCACAGGAGTAGAGTTAGTGTGGACTCCAGAAACGGCTTAAGCTATCTCTGAACCCACTCTTACTGCATTTAATTTTATTGGTCTCTATAACTGCCTGAAAACAGGGATCCCCCAGAGTTAGCATTTTACTCACAACGTTGTGGTCCAGGTTCATCGCCATCTTGTTCCACACTGTCATAATCCTCACGCATCCGCGCTCGGGACCCCTCTTCTATAAGGCACATACAAAAGATTACCAAAAACTTCCCTCTTTCTCTCTGTTCTTCCTCAAACTAGGAAATGAAGAAAGTTTTTTTTCTCTCAAAGTTTGTAGGCCTGTACGCTTTTCTGAGGAGCAGCCTGATGTATGCTAGAAGCATTTTTTAAAAATAGTTTGATTAGCAGTGCAGGTTTAAAAAGCTGCTTCTGGAATGGACTGCAGCACTGAATTCTCTTCAGGAAACTAATGGATCTGGTTGCTGTTGATTTATGTAGCTCCTACCCTATTAGATCACTCTACCCATTTCTCCCACACTCACCAGAACCAAAGCCACGGCCCTTTCGTTTCTTCGCTTTTTCTTTCAGTTTGTGGATGCTCTCTGGAGCCCAAGAAGAGAAAAGAATGAGTAACAATGACAGGAGTAATTTATAACAATTGTCGCTTTTCCAGGATACTATCTGTCATTTCATTTTGTTTTATCTTATGGAGTCAGGGCCCTGTCACCCAGGCTAAAGAGCAGTGGCTGGATCACAGCTGAACCCCAGCCTTGACCTCCTGGGCTCAGGCTTCTGCCTCAGCCTGGAATTACAGGCGCATCTGGAATTACAGGCGCATCCCACCACATCTAATTTTTTTTATTTTTTACAGTGAGAGATGAGATCTCACTATGTTGCCTAGGCTGGTCTCGAACTCCTGGGCTCAAGCAATCCTCCCGCCTCGGACTCCCCAAGTACTGGGATTACAGATATGAGCCACCACACTCGGCTGCTTTTTATTTGTATTTATTTATTTGTTTTGAGTTGGAGTCTCACTCTGTTGCCCAGGCTAAAGTGCAGTGGCACAACCGTGGCATAACCATGGCCCACCGCAATCTCGACCTCCTGGGCTCAGGCGATCTTTCTGCCTCGGCCTCCAGAGTAGCTGTGACTACAAGCGCGCTCCACCACGCCCAACTTATTTTTTGTAGAGACAAGGTCTCACTATGTTGCCCAGGCTGATTTCGACCTCCTGGGCTCAAGCGATCCTCCCGCCTTGGCCTCCCAAAGTGGTGGGATGACAGGTGTGAAGCACTACGCCCGGCCTACAGGACTATCTGAAAGGGGTCCCCCCCAAGGGCTTTAACCTCCGTCCCTCTCCGGTTCCACCCACAATCCTCCCAAAAGGGGTGGAGTCTCAACCCACCAAGACCCCGTTACCAGTTTCTCATCCTGCCTGCCAGCGAGAAGATTAAATTTCCCTATTGCGCCTTCTCTCGCACTTTCCCCGCTTCCCGCAGCCGCCTCCACTGTCCTCACCGTCCCCATCCTCATCCATGGCGAAATCCTCGCCCCCAGCCTCGTGAAGATCCAGCACGTCCGCCATCTTGCCGCCGGTCAAGCTCTCGTCTGTGCCGCCCAGACACTAAGCACCTCGGGAAACTGTCGCAGAGGGGAAAGGTCGCCAGTCGAGCTGACCAATCAGGACCAACCCTAAATCCCGTCGGCGCTGTGAAAATACGCAATGGGGGCGGGCCTAGCTCGGAAAATGCGGAAGCGTTTCTATAGCCATCTTGGACAGGTCGCGAGCTAAATGATGCCTCCTCGTTGGAAGCGACTAACTAGGGAGGGTAGACGGAGTCAGCGGCTTCCTCCTAACTGGGGCAGTTGATGAAAAATACTGTACTATTGACGGTGAAGTACGGCCTGATTTCTGTAGTATAAGGTTGCTTTCCATCTCTTTTCACCCCAAACTAGGAAATGGAAATTGAAAATTTTTTATTTCAAAATTTCTAGGTCTGTACCTTGTTTCGAAAAGCAACCTGATGTATGATAGAAGCGTTTTTAAAAAATAGTTTGATCAGCAGTTCTGGCTTAAAAAGCTGCTTCTGGAACGCACTGCAGCACCGAGTTTCTCTTCAGGAAGCTAACGAACCTGGTTACCGTTGAAATACGATTGGTGAGACAGGTATAAACTTTTTTTTTCCCCCCTTAAGGTAAAACTCCCGAACTCTCCCCACTACCTGTGGGACTTTTTTT